>NW_026262476.1:0-66389 GCF_009764475.1 Pristis pectinata
CAAATACGTCACAGTGGCATGGCCAAATTCACTTTTAGCCAAGTTAACTGTAAGGTTAGCCTTGGAAAGTCTTTCAAACAACCTTTCTAACGCAGAGATGTGATCCTCCCATGTATCATTCCCAGTCACTAAGACGTCAATGTAGGCATCTGTATGTTTTAACCCATGAATCACTGAATTAATCATTCTTTGAAATGTTGCCGGAGCATTTTTCATTCCAAATGGCAAAACATTGTATTAATACAATCCAGAAGGGGTTACAAAGGCTGAAATTTCCCTTCCTCTATCTGTTAATGGAACACACCAGTACCCTTTTAATAGGTCAATCTTTGTAAGAAATTTTGCCTTTCCCACTCTGTCTATGCAATCATCCACCCTAGGAATAGGGTAAGCATCTGACTTTGTTACAGCATTCACTTTCCTGTAATCTGTGCAAAATCTAACAGGTCCATCAGGTTTAGGTACAATAACACAGGGCGAACTCCAATTTGAAGTAGAATGTCTAATAATATCATTTTCCGACATGTACCTTATTTCCTGATCAACAAGTTTACTTTTTTCTACATTCATTCGATATGGGTGTTGTTTGATTGGTTTTGCATCCCCAACATCAACATCATGGGTAATTGTCGATGTTCTGTTTGGAACATCTGGGAACAGATTTTTAAATTTTAAAATTAATTCTCTCATCTGTTGTTTTTGTGAAACTTGTAAATGGTCCAACTTCGTTTCAAGGTTCTCCAGGATATTTTGGCTTTTTCGTTTCGATGGAACAATATTTGGTCTAAATTGGCCTTCCTCAACATCAACATCAGGCACTCTAGAAACAACCTTTACACCATCCACCAAGGCCACAACTGAATCCCTCTCATAATAAGGTTTTAGCATGTTTACATGACAGAGTTGTTTTTTCTTGCGTCTATCTGGTGTTTTGATTATATATGTTAGATCAGTCACTCGAGATTCAATAACATAGGGTCCAGAAAAACGAGCTTGCAAGGGATTATTTTGGCTAGGGAAAAATACCAATACCTTTTGCCCCACTGCGAATGTCCTAGGCCGAGCACGTCTATCAAAATATGTCTTCATTCTTATCTGGCTTGTTTTCAAATTCTCTCTCGCTAGCTGGCAGACTCTCTCCAACCGAGTTTTAAATTTTTGGACATAGTCCAACAGACTCAAGTGAACTTCCTCATTAACCCATTGCTCTCTTAACAACTCCAAAGGTCCTCTCACCCGATGTCCAAACACAAGCTCAAACGGACTAAATCCTATTGACTCCTGGATCGACTCTCTAACGGCAAACAAAAGTAAATGGATACCTTCGTCCCAATCCTTGGTGTTTTCAAAGCAATAAGTCTTCAGCATATTTTTGAGAGTAGAATGAAATCTCTCCAGAGCTCCTTGAGATTCTGGGTGATATGCAGATGATACAATCTGCTTTGCTCCCAGCTCATAGAATATTTGTTGAAAAATTTTTGACATAAAATTACTACCTTGATCAGATTGGATTTCTTTTGGCAAACCAAACAAAGTAAAAAATTTTACAAGAGCCTTTGACACCGTCTTGGCCTTAATATTTCTAAGGGGTATTGCCTCTGGAAATCTAGAAGTGGCACACATGATGGTTAACAAATACTGATTTCCAGTCTTAGACTTTGGTAATGGACCAACACAGTCCACAATCACCTTCGAAAAGGGTTCACCAAAAGCAGGAATTGGTTTCAAAGGAGCCACAGGGGGTTTTTGATTTGGTTTACCTACCATCTGACATGGGTGGCAGGTTCGACAAAACATCACCACATCTTTTCTCAAACCAGGCCAATATAATTGTTTCAAGATCTTCCCTACAGTTTTATTCACACCAAAATGACCACCCAAAGGCATACTATGGGCCACGTTTAAAATCTCATCCCTATAAACTTTTGGAACAACAACCTGATGAATAACTTCCCATTCCTCAGTAACAGGAACATGAGGAGGTCTCCATTTCCTCATTAACACTCCATTTTTGACATAGTATCCAGTTGGCACTTTTTCAATCTCCTCACATGAGAGTGCTTTTTCTTTCAATTCTGTCAACTCAGGATCCTTTGTCTGTTCCACCATAAAATCCTTCCTCGACAAAGACAAATCTTTAAATTCAGGCTCACTATAAGGATGTTGATCCTCCAGTGAAGACAGAAAAGTCTCAGATAAGGCATCATAATTTTCTTCCTGTTTAGGACTGTCACAAGGAACCACATCAGACTGCACCGGACTGTCTGTCTTGGCTAATTCTCTAGCTCTAGCTCGAGTCACCGCACATGATGGGTAAACATCTGGATCATTCTCAGACTCATCAATCCTTGGTTTGGTTGTTAACCGTACCACAGGATCACTTTCTCCATCTGCAAGGTCATTTCCCAATAACAAAGAAACTCCTTCCACTGGCAAACTAGGTCTTATCCCTATCTCGACTGGTCCTTCTACGAACTTTGACTTTAAAATCACCCTGTGAAAAGGGACAGACATGGTCTTACCTGTAACGCCTCGTACTAGATTTACTTCACCAGTGTCACTTTCTTCACCAAAATTTAAAACACTGTCCAGCAAGAGAGATTGACTAGCCCCAGTATCTCTAAGAATTTTCACTGGCACCTTGGGTGACTCATCATTCAGTGAAACAAAACCCTCTGATACATACGAACGGAATTCTTTTCTCACCTCCTCCAACTTTTCCGCTTTTCCCTCTTGCAAGGACTGATCTTTAACAGCATCTCCTAAACCTTTTTGATTTTTAATTGCCTGAAAGCAAGCATTGGGCCCAGCTTCCTTCTTTTTCTTCAAAAGGGCACAATTAGATATCAAGTGGCCAGGTTTCCTAAAGTAATAACAAGTACGCTCAACAGGTTTCTCCAGCCCTGGCTTCTTTTCATCTTTTCCTTTTAGATTACCTCCCAATTTAATCTCTGATTTACCTGGATTGTCTTTGTAACTCTTTTGAAAGGTTTTAGGTTGTCCCCATTTGGATTTATGGGTTAAAGCATAATCATCTGCCAACCTAGCAGTTTCTTGTAAAGTTTCCACTGCCTTTTCATTTAAATATGATGTTAATTCAGCTGGAACACATCTTTTAAAGTCTTCGACTAGTATCAATTCTGTCAATTTATCATAATCCCCATCTACATTTTTAGCCAGGCACCATCGTTCAAAACATATTCTCTTTCCATTGGCAAATTCCATATAAGTCTGATCTGCAGATTTCCTCAAGTCTCTGAAGTTTTGTCTATAAGCCTCAGGGACCAATTCATAGGCCTTCAAAATAGCTTGTTTTACCTTGGTATAATCAGCTGCATCCTCAGCAGACAAAGCAGAATAAGCTTTTTGAGCTTTACCTTTAATCACACTCTGTACCATAAGAGCCCATCCTTTCCTTGGCCAGTTTGAACTCACAGCAACCTTTTCAAAATGTTGGAAATACTGATCAACCTGATCTTCGTCAAACGGAGGGACTAATCGAACCTCCCTGCTGGCTGAAAAACCATCATCAGAATCAGATTCCGAACTCCTACGCTTCATTTGTAACTCATGCTGCCTCTTTTTCTCCTCGTTATCCAGCTCCATCCTCCTCAATTCCATCTGCTTCATTGCTAGATCAGCCTCTATCTTCATCTGAGTTAGCTTTTGTTCGGCCTCTATCTTTAACTGGGTTTGCTTTTGTTCGGCCTCTATCTTTAACTGGGTTTGTTCTCGTTCAGCCTCTAATCTCTTTTGTTCTCGTTCAGCTTCTAATTTATTTTGCTCTCGTTCAGCCTCTATATTTGCCAGCTGCACCTGTGCCTCAGAAATTGCTATTTCACTGCCAGGAAACTGTTTTAACACTTCCTTCTCAAACACCTTCTTTTCCACATAATGGCCAGCTATAAGTCTCTGAATATCTGCCTTTCTCATAGACTGCTTTACTTCTGTAAGCTTTAGCCTTGTAGCAATCTTTATCAAATCATCCTTTTTCGCCACCTCCAATCCCCTTTGGGTTGGTGACTCCAAAAACACCTTAATCTCCATTGCTGCTGGTTTCCACACACACAAGCCAATTAAAAAGAATTTATCAGACCTCCCTCAAAAATCTTTGGATTGAATCCCGAACAAATCTCGTCAATCTGGGGAACGATCCCAGACGACACTCGTTAACCTTTGGATTGGATCCCAGACGAATCTCGTTAACCTTGGGAACTATCCAGGACGAGCCCCCAATTTTGTCACAAACCAGCAACAAAAGAAACACACTAAGCATGATTCAGTGTTAAAAACTATTTTATTAATTACTACTTATGCTAATACGTAAAATAAAAGTTAAAAAAAATGTTAGTATGTTAAACCTCGAACGTTAACCCCAAAACTAAACTCTTCGTGTGTGTGTGTGACAAAGTCCAAAACTCCCAGTTCCTGAATGGTTCTTAAAGTTCAGTTCCGCAAGCCATAAGGTGAAACATGAGCAAGGGCTTCTTCAACAACCACCGTTGTCTGAAGATAAGATGTAGATGTAGAAAACATAGAGAGAGTACATACGAAATCCAAATGTTCCACGATAGAACCCAAACGACACTCCAGTGTTTACTCGGTAGTGACTTCCTCACCCCGAAAAGCATCCGAACCGTGGTCGTCCACACACAAATACCTGTTTCCTTCTGCAGGTCAGCAACAAAGTGAACTCCACCGGATTACTTCCAACTTCCATACATGGATTTCAGTGGCAAACACAGTTATTGTTTCTCATCCATCTATAGAGAAAACAAGCAGGCTGGTGTCTCTCTCCCTTCTCTCTCTCTCTCCTTCTTCTTCTTCTTCTTCTTCTACAACGTCATTACGTCCTTTATCTTCTATTGACGTAAGCACGCCCCACACACACATACACACACTCTCTATCTTAAAGGGACTTTCACTGAGTCCGTAACATACCCTGCACTGTTCAAATGAAAGCTAATTCAAGCCCCGTGTAAGGAATCTCATAACCATTCCTCGGGACATTGGTGTCACCGCAGTATACGTAGTTGATGGACAGGTTGCTGAAGGAGTAAAGAATTGCCTGTCACAGCAATGGCTGGTGCTGCAAGTTTGGTGGAGAACAGCGCAGTTTGAGGAGCCTCAGGCCTGCTCAAATATCCCCAAATCGGACTTTTCGTCTGATGCTGAGCAGAGAGCTTTTTATTGCAGAAATTGAACCATGAGGAGTGATAGAAGCCCATTGTTGGTCCAATACTCATTAGGAGGCAGAAAGATAAGAAATATACAGGAAACACATGGATATACGAACACAAAGAGGCTATTGAGGTGAGTGAGGTAATTTCTCAGTTCTATTTTTAATAAAATTCCACTTATCTTGACAGTGAGCATAAATTCTAAACTCCTAAACATCATTCCTGTTTCCCCTGTCAGGGGATCAAGGAATAAGGGGCCCCACCCACAAAGTCTGTCCTCGTATAACAGATTCCATTCCACAAACAAATCTAGTAAATCTTATGCTCAAATCTTTTCCGACAAACATATCCTTCCTTGAGTAATGGAGCCAAATATGTGAACAAAAATCCATGTTGTCTCGTCAATTCCCTTTACAAATACATTTAGTCGCAGGTGAATTTGTGCTCCAATCACCGAACGACAACGAGATACAAACCATCTTATTCCCACATTTCATGTTTCACCTGCAAATTAGTTTTTAGCTCCGTGTTTACAAGTGTACCCAGCTCCTTATGAGTATGAATACATCACGGCATTAAGGTAAACAGTCAACATTTCTGTTTTCTCCATGAAAGTAGACAGTCTCACATTTTTCCGATTACATAATATCGCTTTCTTGTTTCCATTCACTCAACCTCTACGTTCCGAAAAAGCAGTTTTACATTCTTATCTGTTCTCATATTCCTGAAATATAAGATTTAGTTCCCTAGAACGAAGGATTGTTGTACATTGTGAGCAGCTGGGTCCAAAGTACCAACCCCCGTTGTATCCCACGTCACAGCGCGCAGAGAGAGTTCGGACCATAGCTATTCTTAGTTGTCTATCTGCAGGATAACTCTCAATTCACGCTTTTGCATGAACTTCAGAAAATACGAGTCTGACGAGGCCATTCAGCGGTTAATATGATCATCATTGATCTGCCTCAGGCCCATTCTCCTCTTCTTGCCAATTTTCCATTGACGTCACTGTTTTGATATTTAAAAACTGTTATAACCTTGCTCTTCAAAGTCACTCAATGATCTGGTCCTCAAAACCTCGGAGCAGAGAATTTCAACGATACATCATCCTCTCCAAGAGGTTTCTGCGTACCTCCCTTTCAAATGACCGCCCTCTCGTCCTGTAACTGTGTTCCCTTCTCTAGTTCGAGAGCCTCCCATTAGTGGAAAGTCTCGAAACCTATCTTTTAATATTTTCGAAGGATCTTATACTGTTTTTTTACTAGACCTTTATGAGTAAACTCCGAACAATTTCGATCCATCCTCTTCAACCGCTCACGGTAGAACAACCCTTACAGTCCAGTAATTAGGCTGCTGAATATCTACTGGTCTGCCCCAAGTTCTAGTTTATTCCGTGTTAAATGGGGGTGGGGGCTGGGAGGGAAAGATGATGCATAATAGTGCAGGCGTGGTCCCATCAGTTGGAAAAATATCTCCCGATATCTAAACGCCAACCCTGCCGCAATGCATGTCATTATACCAATGCTTACACCGATGCTTTCCTATCCAGTTGCTGCACCTGCCTGCTATTTTTGTGATCCGTGATCAAGAACAGTAAGGTACCTCTGTGCTCCGGTCATCTGTAATCTTTCTCCGAGTTGACAATAGTCTCTCTTCAGATTCATCAGAGTAAAGTCCATAACCTCGCACTTTCCCCAGACTAAACCTCATCTATTTTGCTTTCTCACCCAATACAAATATCCACGTCATAGCGTGCCCCTGCACCTACAGTCCAGTCAGTGATACATTACATTCTGCACCTACCTTTTCGGCCATGAAGATAAATAGGAAATAGTTAGGGCCAAGGAGCAAAATCCTTGAGGAATTCATTAGTTACATCTTTCCAGCCTGAAAATGTCAGTTTATGATGATTATCTGTCTTCTGTGCCTTAAATCATGTTCACATTCTGTGATACAACGAGAGATTATCTCGTGCATCAGCCTTTTATGTGTCAAAAGTCGTTAGAAATCCATGTTTGCCACATCTGCAGGTTCGCATCCGGGAATTCTCCGAGCTCTGGGAAATTTGTTAAACACGATTCACTTTTCATGAAACCATAGTGACTTGGTTTGATTGCATTAAACAGCTCTAAATGACGAGTTAATTCTTACCTAATAAAAGTTTCAGCATTTCTCCAACAACAGCCGTTGAGCTAACAGACCTCCTGTTAACTGTTCTTTGATTTTCTCCCTCCTTGAACAATGCAGTCATATTTGCAGCTTTCTTATTCGGGGAACCCGGTGAGTTTTAACGAATATCAACAATGGCTCCACTTCCTCTGCAGCCATTTCCTTTAAAACTCTCGGGTGCAAGCTATTGGTACCAATGTCGTCCGCCAATGCCCTTCTCTACACAATTTTTTACAAAACCTCCCACATAACCGCCCATATCCTTTGGAAAATTGGCAATATCCTGAGATGAGAGCTATTGATTACGCTTTGATCGTCATTTTTCTCTTTCCAGTTATTCATTCCCCACTCTCACTGCCCCGGAACCCTACCCTTACCCGAGCTACCTTCTTTATTTTATACACCCGTGTGTTTGTTTTGATATGTTAAACTTGTGAATTTTCTTTCCTTCATTTCCTCCCACATTATTAACCATCTTGGTGATGGTTTTTGTAATATGTCCATTCCGCTACTCTAGCACTAGACCTTGCCACCTTTTGTATTCTTAGCCTTTGTTAGTTTGCTGCGAAAATCTCAAAAAAGTCGGTCCTGCCGTCATTCCGCTCGCAATGTTATGGCACTTCCGCAACAACCATATTATTTGCATCACTCATCCGTTCGCTTCGTCCTTTCGTACATCGCGGGACGCAAACTTTTTTTTGCAGGAGAAGAAGCGACTCACCTGAACGTATTTCAATCTGGTGCAATGCTTCCTCTCTTCGCAATGTGTCCTTCACTCTATTGGAGACACTAAACGCAGATTAGCTGTTCAATCTGCAGAGCATCTGCATTCATTCCACAGTCGTGACCTTAAGCGTCTAATTGCTTGCTATTTGAATTCACTATTCCACACCGATCTTTCTGTCTGTTGTCCTCGACACTGTTAAAAGGAACCCCAATGCAAGGGTAAAGATCAAGAACTCTTCTCCCGTCTGGGCAATTTGCAACCTTCAAAATTCGATATCAAAGTATCCAAATGCAGTTTAATTACACTTTCTATCAGGTCATTGGTAGGCATTTCCGCCCATAAGGGATCTTCCATTTTAGTTCAGTTTTTCCTTATGTACCTGACCTGCTGGACGTGTCCCGGGTCCTGGCTGTTAACAAAAGGTGGGAGTGCATAAAAGCAGATGTCTCAATCGATCAGCGATATTGACTTTGTTCTTCCTATCCCTCCTCCAGCCTCCTCTGCCGCAAATACCCGATATTTTGCTCTTTTCCCATTCTCCAAGCTGAAATATTGACTTTTCAGCCTACAGAGATGCTGCAGGACCTGCTAAGTGCTTCTGGTATATTTAATTCAGCTCGCTCCATAACCCGCCATCTGTCACTGATTGGACAGTCACGCAATCACTCCAGTCAACTTCTCGATCATCGCACGACCAGGAGCCATCACCATGATCTGATGTCACACATGCGCTGCACTGATACCGCTGATTCGGATTAAACACAGTGAGTGTACTCACAAGATCACAAAACAAGGGAACAGGAGTGGGCCATTCGGCCCATCGAGCCGCTCCAAGGGCAAGGGGAAAAAAAGAAATGAGAAATGGGGGGAGGGAAAAACTATTCTAATCCCAATTTCCGTCCTTATCCCCATATCCCTTGATACCCCGACTATTTAGATATCTATCTATCTCTTCCTTAAACGCCTCCAATGATCTGGCCTCCACTGCTGTACCTGGCAAGGAATTCCACAAATTCACCACCCTCTGGCTAAAGAAATTTCTCTTCATCTCTGTTTTAAATCTGTACCCTCTAATTCTAATATTGTGCCCTCTGGTCCTGGACTCACTCACCAAGGGAAACAGCTTGGCCACATCTACTCTGTCTAGTCCTTTCAACATTTTAAATGTCTCTATGAGGGCCCCTCTCATTCTTCTGCACTCCAGTGAGTACAGTCCAAGAGCCGACAAACGTTCATCATACGTAAGCCTTTTCATTCTGGGAATCATCCTCGTAAATCTCCTCTGAACCCTCTCCAACATCAGCACATCCTTCCTAAGATATGGGGCCCAAAACTATGCACAATATTCCAAATGAGGCCTCACTAGTGCCCCGTAGAGCCTCATCAACACTTCCTTACTTGTGTACACTATACATATCGAAATGAATGCCAACATAGCATTCGCATTCTTTACCACCGTTCCGACCTGGTGGTTAACCTTTAAGGGATCCTGCACGAATACCCACGTCACTTTGTACTTCTGTACTTTGAATTTTCTCTCCTTCTAGGTAATAATCTGCCCGTTTACTTCTGTTTCCAAAGTGTACAACTGCACATTTCTCAACATTGAATCCCATCTGCCATTTCCTTGCCCATTATCCTAAACTATCTAGGTCTCTCTGCAACCTTCCTGTCTCCTCAATACTCCCTACTCCTCCACCTATCTTGGTGTCATCCGCAAACTTAGCCAAGAAAACATTTACTCCATCATCCAAATTGTTAATGTACAAAGTAAAAAGAAGCGGCCCCAACACCGACCCCTGCGGAACACCACTAGTAACAGGTAGCCAACCAGAACAAGATCCTTTTATTCACACGCTTTTCTTCCTGCCAACCAGCCAATGCTCCACCCATTCTGTTATCCTACCTGTATTTCCATGCCCTCTCATCTTATTAATCAGTCTCTTATGCGGCACCTTGTCGAAGGCCTTTTGAAAGTCTAAATACACAACATCTACCTCCTCTCCCTTATCCACCCGACGTGTGATTTCTTCAAAAAACTCCAATAGGTTGGTCAGTCAGGGTCTTCCCTTCACAAAACAATGTTGGCTAGGACCTATCTTTCCTTGCACCTCTAGGTATTCCGTAACCCCATCCTTGAGGATAGATTCCAATAACGTTCCCACCAATGACGTCAGACTAATAGGTCTGTAATTTCCTTTATGCTGCCTCCCACCTTTCTGAAACAGCGGAACTACATTTGCGACCCTCCAGTCCTCCGGAACCATGCCGGAGTCTATCGATTCCTGGAAAATTATCACCAATGCCTCCGCTATCTCTAAAGCCACCTCCTTCAGAACCCGGGGATGCACCTCATCAGGTCCGGGAGACTTATCTGTCTTTAGTCTATTTATCCCCTGAGCACCTTTTCTCTAGTAAACTTAACTAAACTCACTTCTATCCCCTGAGACCCCTGACTATCAGGTTTATTGCTTATGTCCTCCACAGTGAAGACCGATGCAAAATGCTCATTCAGTTCCTCTGCTATCTCTTTATTGTCCATTATATCTCCTGCACCGTTATCAATTGGTCCAATATCGACCCGTGTCTGTATTGTACTCCTTATATATTTAAAAAGAAACTCTTATTATCCTTTCCAATGTTATCCGCCAACTTCCTTTCATGATTCATCTTTTCTTTCCTTACGACCTTCTTAGTTTCTTTCTGCAGGTTTTTAAAAGTTTCCCAGTCTTTTGTTTCCCACTAATTTTTGCTTCCTTGTACGCCCTCCCTTTTGCTTTTATTTCAGCCTTCACCTCTCTCGTTATCCACATTTGTGCTTTTTTCCATTCAAAACCTTTTTTCTTGGAATATATCTATCCTGCATTTTCCTTATATCTTGTAGAAATTCCTTCCATTTCTCCTCTGCCGTCCCTCCAGCTAGCTTACTCTTCCAATCAATTTGGGCCAACTCCTCAATCATACCATTGTAATTTCCTTTGTTCCACTGAAATAGCGATACATCAGTTATCAGCTTCTCCTTCTCAAACTTGAAACTGAACTCAATCATATTGTCATCACTAGTTCCCAATGGTTCCTTTACCTTTAGTTCCCTAATCCCATCCGATTCATTACACTGCACCCAATCCAAAACAGCCGATCCCCTGGTGGGCTCATCAACAAGTTGCTCCAAAAAACCATCACGTAGACATTCCACACACTCACTCTCCTGAGTTCTACTGCCTTGCTGGATCTGCCAGTCCACCTTCATGTTAAAATCCCCCATAATTAACTTCACATTGTCACTCTGGCATACTTATTCTATCTCAAACTGCAACTTGTCGTACACTTCCTGACTGCTATTTGGGGGTCTATATATAACAGCTACTAATGTCCTTTTACCCTTGTTATTTCTTAGCTAAACCTATAAGGATTCCACCTCTTATGACCCAATGTCCTTCCTTTCTATTGATTTTATATCACTACTAACCATCATGGCCACACCTCCCCCTCTGCCTACCCACCTATCCTTCCTATACACTGTGTACCCCAAGACATTCAGTTCCCAATCACATGCATCATAAAGCCATGACTCGGCGATTGCCACAATTTATTAACCTGTAGTTGTGCCACTAGGTCCTCTACTTTATTCTTAATGCTACGTGCATTTAAATATAGTACATTTAGTCCTGTATCTGCTATTGATTTTTTTGTACTTCTATGGTTCATCAGATTATCCTGACTTTTCACCTGCCTATCCTTCTTACCATCCTCACTACACGCTATCTTAGACATGTTTCTATATACCTCATCCTCTATCCTAACATTCTGTATCCTAACATCCTGATTTGTTGTACTTCTATTATTCAGCTAATTATCCTGACTTCTAACCTGCCTGTCCTTCTTACCATCCTCACTGCACATTGTCTTGGACTTTTTTCTATAACTTCCTCCCCTACCCTAGCATCTTGTATCCTAACATCCTGGTTTTAATCCCCCTGCAAGATTAGTTTAAACCCTCCCCAACAGCTAAATTTATCATTCCCGCCAGGACATTGGACCCATTGGAGTTTAGGTGCAACCCATCTTTAGCGAATAGGTCATGCCTCCCCCAAAAAAGAACCCAATTATCCAAAACTCTGAAGTCCTGCCCCCTGCACCAGTCACTCAGCCACGCATTCATCTGCCAGAGCTTTCTATTCTTTCTACCATTGGCACGTGGCACAGGTAGTAATCCTGAAGTTACCACCCGTGAGGTCCCACTTCTCAACCTTCTCCCTAACTCCTTGCATTCCTCCTTCAGGACCTCTTCTCTTTTTCTACCTATGTCATTGGTACCTACATGTACCAAGACTTCTGGCTGCTCACACTCTCCCCTAAGAATATTCTGGACCCGGTCCGTGACATACCGTACCCTGGCACCAGGGAGGCAACACATCATCCGAGATTCATTGTCGGGTTCGCAGAATCTGCTATCCGTACCCCTTACTATAGAATCCCCAATAACCACTGCATTTCGCTTTCTCCGCTCGACGACAGTACCAGGCACGGTGCCAAGGTCCCGGTTGCCGAGATCTTCCGCTGTCAGGTCATCCTCTCCAACGGAATCTAAAATGAGATACCGGTTTTCGAGGAGGACCGCCACAGAGGTTCTGTCTACAAACTCTTTATATCTCCTGTCTATTTCCTGCTCGATCTCCCTAATCAGCCGAAGGTAATAGAGCTGCTGCTCCATACTCTCAATCCGTTCCTTGAGGAGCCGCATCTCGGTGCACTTTGTGAAGATGTAGTTATCGGTGAGCCTGGTAGTCTCCCAGGGTCCCCACATCTGACACTCCAAACATAAGACCAACCCGAGATGAATACTGCTAAATACCACTGAGATCAACAAATAAACTAATAACTTACGCCCTGTCTATAAATCTCGCTTCGAACCCGATCTCGCCGAAGCCTGTTGAACCAAACCCCAAACCACTCCGCATTAACAGCCGCATAACTCTTCGCCTGTCAGTGAGATGCGTGCTTGTTGCCAGCCTTGTATTTGTCCAAGTAAACTTCATTCTTAAACTGTAACCAATAACGAGAGGATCACCCCGTGAAGAGAACGGCTGCAGAGTCTTCTTCCATCTTCACTCCCTAACACCCGGCCAAACCTGACACCCCGGCTGCAATGTCTTTTATCTATTTTCATTTTCCTTCTGATGGAAATGGGGAGTACTTGTAAGGGTGGAACATTGAATAAAGAGAGATGAAGTGTCAGTTCTTCTGTCTGAGGAAGTGAGGAGGGGCGGTGAGTCTCGTAACTGCCCTCCGAGGTGGGGCGAGCGGAGACTTTGGGTATTTAAGGCCGAGACATGTGAACTTTACATCAGTGATGCAGTGGACAATGATATGGGGAGCGATGGAGGGCGTGAGTATGGGATTAGGGGAAATTCAACTCAGCCCTGGTCCTGGGAATGGCGGAATGGGGGAATGTCCGACTCTGCGACTCCTCCCTTTTCTTTCAATGTTCTCCCACAGTCGCACACCATGTCCATTGGTCTCCCCCCATCCTGTCTCATCCTATCCTGTTCCTCACACCTCTCTCTCCCTCCTTATGTTTTCCCTTCTGTTCCCGCCTTTCTCCATTTCTATGCTCAGCGGGGATGTCCACAGGATGAGGTCGAACATCTCCCCAGCCATTTTCAGGAACACAAGATGGGACTATTCGCCATCCTGAGCCGTCAGACACAAAAGGCTTGGGCTGTTTAGTCCCCACCCTCCAAGAGCAGTGTGTTTTGGCCGTTCTGCCGTTCACCGTGCACAGGAAGAGGAGCGGCTTATCCCAGCTTACAGGAGTATATCAGCACGTTTGAAATGTTCTGCAGCGAGAGGGTTAGTCCGCCCCGTCATCCAGACCCTCCGTGGTTACAGAATTAACACATTCAACAACTTTCATTCTTTACATATCAGGATCAGACGGATCAGCTTCTCCTCCCCGTTACATTAACGTGTCTATTTTGCTGCATAACTATTGCTCAAAGAGCTCTATTCAGATCACCCATCAGACTCTGACACAAAGACGGGCAATGGCAGCGGCACATTGATCTCACGGTCGTGATTATGATTTCAAGACTGAATAGATTTCTAATTCCCCGGCAAAACAATCTGTAGGCAGGATCACGATTCCATTACAAACACAGATAATTAACAGCCATGCGACAAGGAATGAATCTTCATTATCGCAGTCAACTGCTGGTAGAGTACGGGTGATTTAGGGCAGTGTTCGAAATGGCTGCGGATCCACACTCAGCTATTGAGGTATTTGATAAATTATCATCATTATATCGATAGACTGCTCAATGGTCTGGAGTAAAAAAAAAATCAACCGCAGCGTCCTCAGCAACGTGGCCAAAATGGTTGTCTCCCCGGATAACCCCACCCTGGGACACTGAATGCTACTCTCCCAATTTAGTCCAGTTTGAGCTGTTACGACCAAGCAACAAAAGAAACACACTGAGTCATGTATACATGTTAAAAACTACTTTATTAATAACTACTTACGATAATAACAAAACTAAAAGTAAAAATGTATGAATGTTAGAAGTAAAAATGTTAAATCTTAAACATTAACCCGAAAAACTAAGCTCGAAGTGTGTGTGGCAAACTCCCAAACTCCATTACAGGAATTGTTCTTAAAGTTCATTTCAGCAAGCCATAAGGTTAAACGTGAGCAAAGGCTTCTTCAACAACCACCGTTGTCTGAAGACAAAATGTAGAGAGAAAATAGAGAGTAATTACGAAATCCAAATGTTCCAGGATGGAACCCAAGGACACCTCAATGTCCACTCAGCAGTGACTACTCCACCGCATCTGCCTCACAGCGAAAGGCGCTCGAATCGTGGCCATCCACACAAATACCTGTTTCCCTCTACAGGTTAACGACAAAGTGGACTCCACTGAATTAATCCAAAGATCCACACGTGGATTGTCGTGACAGACACATTTACTGTTTTTCATCCATCGATACAGAGTAGCAGGCTGGTCTCTCTCTCTCTGTATTCTCCCCCGACTGACTGCTCCAAAAACGTCATTGCGTCCTTTAATTTCTGTTGACGCAAACACGCCACACACGCACGCACGCGCAAACACACACATACATACACACACACACACACACTCACACACACACACACGTGCATACACACCACTATGCTCTATCTTAAAGGGATATTCACGAATAGTAACCTAGTGTGCAACACATGAAACACCTGTCAGATCGTTGTATAGGAGAAACACTTAAATAATACAAAACATCAGACCTCACCTCAGCACGAAAAAACAGCTTTCTTTAGAAATACACTGAGAATATCACTCCTAGAAATAAATTTCATGCCTTGAGGACATCAAGGGCCGCAATGTTGCAGCTCGTGGAACCGCTGCCTCACAGCTCTAGAGACACGGGTTCAATTACGAACTCCGGTGATGGAAGTGTGGAATTGACAATTTCCCTTTGTGATTGTGTGAGTTTCTCTGGGAGCTGAGGTTCCGTCCCACTTCCCAACATTTTGCTGGCCGGTGGGTGTATTGGCGTCTGTAATTTGCATTCACTATGCAATAGCGTTGTGCAGTTGGGTTGGCTGTGGCTTTGGTGAGACCGCGGGGAGAACAAAATGTATTAGTGTAAGATTAGTGTTGTAATGGGTGTTTAGGGTCGGTGCGGACTTGGTGAGCTGCAGTGCCTGCTTCCGTATTGTCTTCCTAGACAGGCTTTAGGGATTAGACGAAAGTCTTCCTGCTCTAGTTTCCTGTGTTCTTGTGAAACTTTTCAAATCAATGCGGCATCTCAGACTTCGAAAGCACCTCCAATAAACAGAGTGAATCGTTGACCGAATTCTCATATTAATAATGATTTTATTTTACATTTTCTATAAAACTCTCATGCTGGCCTTCGTCAAGCAACACATCCACTGTCGAACATACTGTCCACCAGAACCACTCCTTACCCGCTCAATTCTCAGTTATTCAGGAAGGATGCTCCCTTTGTAACCTATCGCGGGTTTACTTGATTAGGATGCACCCATCAGAGTTGGTGCTTGACGCAACATTTCCTCACCGCCGACCCGAGACCGCTCGGCCGGTGATTACTGGAGTTTTGCATTTCCCCTCTTTGAAGAACAGTATTATCGCAGTTAACTTCCCGTGGTCTAACGCCACACCAACAGATAAAGGACATGGGCATCTGACAGTCGGTGTTCGGCTTCCTCTCTCGTCTTCACTCAGATCCTGGAATATCTATTACTTCAGCCTGACTTTGGTCTACTCTTTAAGCCGTCAGGATACACAGTAGAACTCTGTATACGATTACCACGTTGCACCCATCCTCCTTGCAGCCAATGATTTTTTTAACCAGATGCGTTGGAAGCTGTATGCATGTTCAACGCAACAACTGCACCCCTCCGCAATCATAGAACGCTGCGTCAGCCTCCAAAAGGAACTACTTTTCTTTTCAAATTAATTTCCCTGAGTACATTTCAGAGAATTTGTTTATTTGACCGCTCATAAGGATGCTGTCGTTCACCCACTGTAACTCTCCGCTTTGCCTTGAGCTCATTCCGCTAAATAACTGGGTTACAAACCACGCGGCAAGACCAGATGCGCTCGATGCTGAATTTTACAACTAAACAGCGTCAAATCTTGCTTGGAGATGCTAAACAGGCGTTGCTGAGTGTTCACAAATGCAGCCCAATGGAGTGACATCGGTTGCCATAGTTTGCAGTGATCTGGTTGGCCTAACCGTTTTCATGAGGCGTCTCATGAAAACCTTGTATTGCATCTATTCTTTTTAAGCAGAGTAGTGATCTTTACACACGTCCCAGTCTCCCCAGTTACTCGGGGACTCTATTAATTGCGCAGTAGCGTCCGTTTCATCACACACCAAATTTATTGGTACTTCCCATCTCCTGGTGCTGTTGCGAGGTGTCGTTTCTGGAGTATTATTTCTCGGTCTCTATTTTGCGTTCACCATCACCGCTTCACTCCGCCAGCCATATCCTTCTGTGCAAATCTGAAACTTCCATTATCTACGTTCTCTTCCGTACATGGAGAATGGCTCTCTGCCTCCATATGTTCTGTATCATGTCTTTCTAATGCTGAATTATGATCACATGAATCAAATTTCCTCTGCTCGTTTCACAACTCACGAACAGCCACCTCTAAGTCACGACCTTAGAAACATGTTTATGACGGTCTGTTCCATGGGCACTGCTCTCATAATTTTTTTCACTGATGTTGAAACCGTGATGAATGTGTGTTCAAGTAACGGTACCGTATACTCAATCGTTATTTTTCATTTTCTTTCTCCCTATTTAATCTGGGACGCTTATTCAATTGGTAATTTTGTTACCACTTTCTCCAGTTATTCGAACGTCAGTGTTTGCGTTGCTGCATCTTGTTCCAGCCCAGTCACCAGCGATTCATTCAGCACATTTCTACCACGGCATCTTCACCCGAAACGTATTTTCCAGTTCATTATTTTACTTCTTTCCCCCTTCCCCAATATTGATGCACTGAACTTCCATTCCTCCCTTCACAAATTGCGTGCAGAGTTGGTCCCCACAATATAAGAATGATGTAACAGCGCCAGAGAGGATGCAGGGGAGATTCAACAGAATGGTGGAAATTCTTATTTCAGAGGAGGCGCAGCAGAAACCAGGCCTGTGCTCTATGGAGCTGCCGAGGTTAGTAGGGGATAAGATTAAGGTATGAAACGTTATGAGGAGCATATACAGTGCAGACTGCAGAAAACTGACCACCATATCAGAAGTAGTTTATATACATCAGGATATTAATTATATATAGATTCATATATATCAGAAATCCAGTTCTGTTCAGTGTGAAAAAAACGCGAACTATGGCGGTATAAGGAACTGGTTGGCAATACAGACTCGGAACCGACATCCAGAGTATGGCCAGGGACAATGTACAGACAATGGTTTGCATTAAAAAATCAGAGAATGCGACTTGCATCAGATATACATTATGTCTGGGATGATTTGGTTCATGTTCTTCATTGGTCGGAGTTATCACATTTTCTTGAGGTGCTGTTTCCGAGACACTGCCCTTTAGAGACATGCTATGGTTCCGATTTGCTCTTTGTTTCAAGTGACTTGTTTGTGAAAGTTGCTTCGCTCCTCTGATCGGCGGATGAGCCGTGGAGCTCAACAGGTCTGAGCATCTTTAAGAGTCCGACGTTCTATATTGATTGCGAATAATAATAAGTGGCACTAATAATTATCGGCAGGGGAGTAATTGCTCTCGTCTTCCTGAAGGACAAGCCTGATTCCTTTCATTGGGAAGGATTGCGTTCTTCATTAATTTTAATAGGTCTGTCGGTTCCACTATTTGAAGACATTTGGAGATATTTTGAAGTGTATTATTTTGGGCTGCTATGTGGAGCTGCGTGTTGAATTATGTGGAGGTATATGCAGCTGCTTCAGGCAAACGAGATGCATTTTTGTGGCATTGAATGGGTCGGATTGTTCTTTCATCCTGAAATATTCGGGATAGCTGATCTGCATGTGGCGTTGTGTTAACGCGGGGTGTTTTATCGGTCAGGTGAGTTATTATATGAATTATTATTCATGGTTGTGGGCGTTTATTATGCCCGATTATAGCTCTAACGCAGATCTTTATTCTTTAACCGTTGGAAAATCTGAAATGGTCTGAGGTGATAATGGGTCGCAGGTTTGTATCAGTGAATAACACCAGAGCTCTGAGGTGGTGTGTTATCATGGAACGTTCTATCCGTCTGAGGAACTCCATTAGTTCGAGGAACATAACATCGGAATGACGCATTATTTAAACATGGCAATTAAAGGGCACTGGATTGTTATTCTGAGGTGATGTTCTTGCTTTATTGTTTTGTATATCATTGCATTCTGTGATGACTGATCGTTCTTATGAACCTTTCCCTGCTTCCCTCACGGTAAATCAGCTCAGGTTGAGCTGTTATATGACTTGCTGCCGTATTATGGCCCTGAACTGTCGTACATGAAGCCCTCGATTGGGATGAGCTGGGTGAGCACCGTTGTTGGCATGGACTGGTTCGGCCGAATGGCCTGTATCCGTGCTGTATTGCTCCACGACTCTACTTGTTTCGAGCACGTTAAGTCTGAATTGAAGGATAAATTTGTTGGGTGATCTTTTAAAAATCTGAGACGTATATATTGCGGCCCTCGAGGGATGTATAACTTTGAGTTTCCTGGGCATGTTTTAGAACTTTTGCAGCGTTGGCTGATTTTGTTGTCCTCTTGTATGCGAGTTACTGCACCATCTTGGCGAGCGGGTTATATCCGAGCCCGAGTATTATTAGTCTTGTTTTATGTGTCCGCGATGTTATATTATTGCTGTGGTCTATGTCTGCCTGAGGTGCTCCATAAGTAAGGGCGCCTTCTGGACCCGTGGTGCAGGACCTATGCGAGGACATTGAACCTGATCTTTTTGTTTAAGTTTCTGTATTACTTTGTCTACTTCCCAATTTCTATGTTTTGATGAATTGTTTTGTTTGATTTTGCTCTTTGCCCCATGTTATTTGCCTTCTGACTCTGATGACCCTGACGTGGGGCCGTGATTGTGAATTTCCAATAATTTGATGACATAACATGTCATTTGTTTCCGTTTTACTGGCTAAAATGGTCTGATGTGACAAAATGTTGCAGGTTCTGCATTACTTTGAGCAGCTCCACGGGCTGAGATGTTGTAGTCTAGGATGCTGTCAATCTGCAGAAATCTGTTACTTCCAGCAGTTTAACACTGAAGTTGCGTATTATTTTGTGGCGATATTTCTCCCTGATAAAATAGTTATAATGAGGCGAATTTCTTGTTTTATTATTGGGCAGGCGCCGTAGCGTAACGGTAGAGTAATGCTACAACAGCGCCAGCGACCCGGGTTCAATTCAATTACTATGTTCTCCCTGTGTCTGCGTGGGTTTCCTCCGGGTGCTCCGGTTTCCTCCCACATTAAAAAGACGTACGGGTAGAAAGTTGTGTGTATACTATGTTAGCGCCGGAAGTGGGGTGACACTTGTGGGCTGCGCCCAGAACACTCTACGAAAAAGATATGCATTTAACGGTGTGTTTCGATGTACATGTGACTAATAAAGTTATCTTGTCTTATTCTGCGAGAGACTGCAGTCTGAGCTAACCCTTCAGCAGTGAATTATTTTGAATCATTTACACCTCTGTGTACTTTTATTCAGTTTATGTTTTCATGAAGGTATCATGGTTATATACAGGTGTGAGATATCATTGCGATACATCGCTTTCAAGTGTGTTATTGTTAGTTTTGTTTGTTTGAGATATCGATGTCTGGCTGTATTTTAATTAGAAGATGTTTAATGGATCGGAATGCTCTATAATTCTGAGGATGTTGATGACTGTGAAGTGATATACTATTTTCAGGTTCTACTTGGTCCTGAAGCTTTCCACCATTTGAGCTGCAGCAATGTCTGAGCTAATGCCTGTTTCGATTTGTTCGTGTTTTGACTTGCAATTTTGAGGTAGCCGTTTGTCTAATGTTACTTCAAGTGAGCATTGCTTCCGGAGAGCTCTGCTTATTTGGAGAATTTGTTGCCTCGAGTAATTATTATTTTAATGGCTGTGCAGTGCTGTATTGTATCGGGATGACTAAGAGCGAAGCTATATTTGCCTGCTCCACTTTAACAGCGTGTTATTGCATTAAATTCAGAGATCTGACGTGTCAGAGGTGTTCGGTTGGTTTGAAACTCCTTATTTACCTCTGGTGTTTTTTGTACCGAGTACTCCAGAGGCAGGAAGGGCTAAAGATTTTCAACGGCTTTCCAAGCTTCAGGTGCTGAACCAAGCTGAATAAATGTACAGATGCCAGATGATAAAGTCGCAAAAGACAACACCGGGGCAGAGTGAGAGACATGATGTGAAGAAACATGAGGTGATGAAACTGGAGTCAGATAATCAAGAAGGCACTGATACTGCACGGACCCTCAATGGACAACGCTCTAATATTCCTTTTGAAAGTGTAGGAGAGGGAGGAGGATCACCTGGGCTACCACCGTGATTTCTTCCACTTCCCGGAGAGATGACCCCATTTTAAAATTAGAGTCAGTAAAGATGTCACCAGCTTCTTCAGCTGCTCCCTTAACTTAGTCTGGGTCACTGCATAAGGCGCAGTGTTTGTGCAGCAGCTCAACAGTTGCAGCGTGAAGCGTCGTTCAGTGAACAAATAAGGTAGATTTACCCAGTATGTTTTAATCACATGGGTAATCCTGTTTCATACAGTAGTCACGGCGTACAACGCCGAAAACAGGATGAAATTCCCCGAGACGATCAGCAATAAAACGAGGGATTCCCCGCGGCTCTGCATGTCCTGGTCTCTGGGACTCTCCTGTTACGAGCCAGGTTGCCTTTTGGTGAATGTCCCTTTAAGACACCTGGACAGTGGAGGAGTCGTTTGTGTGTGGTGTTATCAAGCCAGCAAGACTATAACAGCGTGCTGGCTGTTTTGCTTAGTGAGTCGTGGAAGGAGAGAGAGAGCGAGAGAGAGAGAGAACGAGAGAGCGAGCGAACGAGAGAGAGAGAGACTGCTGGTCTCCGTATCAATGGATGAAGAACAGCTGTGCCACTACAATCCACGGATGGATTTTTGGAGCAATCAAGTGTAGTCCACTTTGTCGGTAACCTTTACTGGAAAACAGATACTTTCTGTGGCGGCCAAGTATCAAGTGCATTCGGGGTGGAAGATACTTCGGAACAAAGCAGTGGAGATCATCGGAGGTTGAGGTGCCGCATGGGTTCCATCGTGGAACATGTGGATTTCGTAATTTTTTCTCCACATTTTCTCTAGATTTTCTCTGCAGTAAACGGTGGTTTTGCAAAAGCCGTTGCTCACGTTTCACCTTATAAATTGCTGAATTGAACTTTGAGAACTATTCCTGTACTTGGAATTTGGGAATTTGCTACACACACGCTTTGAATTTATTAGATTTGGGAAATGTTTAACATGTAACGTTTCTGCTTTTCTTATTATCACAAGTAGTTATTAATAAAATAGCTTCTAACACTTATACGTGACTCGGTGTGTTTCTATTGTTGCTGGTACCTAACACTCCCCATTGTTCGGACCCCGGAATATCCTGCGGGCTCTGCTGGTAACTAAAAGGTGCTTGACTGTTAATGCATTGAACAGAAGAATCAAGGTAAAAGGGATCACAGTGGTCAGGGCAGAAATGATGATCTCGATCACCGCCCAGGTTAGAGAAAATATCTTTAAACACAAATTCTTCGTACATTATTCGAAGTATAAGTGTCTTGGACCATGAAAAAACAGAATTTTTTCTTGAAGTAGCTCAGCAGAGTTACTGTTCCCAGAACAACAGCCGCCATTTTCAGATTCTGGCAACAAATGGTCACGTATCGATCAAGGGTGAAAGTGACGGTGAACCAGATTTAACAGTCGGTGGCGGCGTAAAATACGAAGGAGTGTGTTTTACACACGCGGACTTAATACACAAACGCGAAAACATCCAAAACAGGAGTCAGTATTTCCTCAATATCACGTCCAGGAAAGGACCAGTAGATCTGCCACTGCCATGGCCAACAAGTAGCGTGTGACACCTTCAGAGAGACCGCACTTCCCCCGGAACAGGACCACAATCGTCAGCACGTTCACTGTGAGCAGAGGAAGAATACAAAATTACACAGATCTCAGGGAGCATCTTTGTATTTACTGAGAATAAAATCGGCGTGTTCCGAAATTCAGTGACAGGGCGATATATTATAGCTGGGGAACTTTCTTTTCCTTCTGGATGAGTCGGGGACCACGAGTCTACGTCGGCTTTCAGAGGCATCCCATCACTACCATTAACCATCTTATTTCCCTTCACATACCCGTTAATGGCAGATTTCTCCTGCTGCAGAAATACATTAGTGACAACACGCAAGTTAATCTGCCTGCCAGTGCACGTTTAAGCTGTCGGAAGAAGCCGCAGCACGGGGAAAACGCACAGGTTACCGCAGAAACCCACAAGCACGCCCGAGAGCTTCCGATGTCCACGCACAATGCTGGGTCTGAGCCTAACCTGTCTGTGAACCATTCGGATTTCTTTCCACTGGTCACTGCATAGTACGAGGGTGTCAGATTCGATTCGTGTTCCTGTGACGTTGGCTTAGTGTGGAAAAATCAGCCGATGTTCTGGAGGAATCGGCCTAAGTTACTGCCATTAAATATCAAGTGGTGAAAGTTGGATTTTCTCTTGTTGAAGAAAATGCCTTGCATTTTGGGCTGGAATCCTCTTATAGGTTCCATCGAGTGAAAAATTCCAGAAAGTCATGGAGGATTTTTATCGTCATGACTCACGACTTGATCCCCACTGAAAATGTTGTGTCCAATTCGGGCACAGACCTATGGCAACCATGTCAAAATACAGTGAGGCATGCGTGAAGATCACACGAGTGTGTGCGTTCTTGGAGGCAGAACTTGTTAGGTAGAGATAAAAGGAAAATAATTTAGTTAATGCTAGAAAACGTTGGTTTAAACTTACCGAGGACGACAGCAATAGCGAGGATAGGATAATAAATCGGCGCAATTGACTGGAGTGCATAATAGATCAGCAGTGATAATGGTGGCCCGTACGATTCATGAGACTTCAGGTGAGCATCTCCATTCCTCCCAATTCCTCCACAGATCCCACAGTGTTTCCAACTTCCGATCCATTGCTGTAACATTCCACTGAACTGCTCTCAGATTGCGATCCATCCTTGTACTCTCCCACTCTACTGTTTCCAGGTTCAATCTTTCCCTCCCCGTTTCTCTGGAACCGCGGATCTATGTCAGTGTAACTCTCACTGACAACACTTATTAATACTAAAGTAACACAATCAGTTGCCGTGGAGGTTGTCGTCAGCTAAACCCAATGAACTTGCAGGTGCAGTTAACCCCTGCATACTCAGTGAAATGGAGCAGGTTGAAGTGAACAGTGCTCAAAGGGTGGGATGTAAATTTAGATGAACTGAGCAACAGGTACGGGAAATTAGGGCAGGGCTGACATGCAGCCGTACATTATCCAGATGCCTGGAGTTTCAGTTAATTCATTGCAGACCTACTTCATTTGTATACGTTGTTTTAAGGAACGATTACTATGTGGATCGGAGCAGATGGATCAGTTTGAGCTGTGAAACTGATGGCTGAAACCAGCGTTAGTTAGGCTGCAGATCCAGGATGTTCTGCTGTTTTCAGACAATCACTTGCTCTGAGGTTTCTGTCGGTTTGAGTCACTCTGACCTTTTGCGATGCAGGATGAAGAAGACAATTTGGCAACACAGGCGACAAACAATATTCCAGGCAGCATTTTGCCAGCCTTTGAGCTTCTGCAAACAGACAAAAATAAGCTCCTTCAATTGACATCGCAATCTCTTTACCATCGCACCCAAATCCCGGGTGTCAGCATTGACCAGAAAGTCGTAATGTCCCAGCCATATAAACACATTCTGATTTCGGCCTATTTTATACTGAGCTTGCAAGTATCCCTATAGCTGATCCTTAATAATGGGCACTATAGTCTTAACAACCAGTGAAGTCAGAGTAACCAGCCTATAATCGGCTGTCGTTTGCCTCCGTCCCTCCCTCCCTTCTTAACGAGTGGAGTGACATTTGCGATTTACCAGTTCGCCGGAACCATTTCGGACTCTAGTGATTCTTGAAAGATCACTACTAATGCCTCCACAATCTCTTCAGCCATCTGTTTCAGAAACCTGGGGCGTAGTCCATCCGGTACAGGTGACTTATCCATCTTCATACCTTTCAGCTTTCCAGGCACCTTTTCCTTGGTAATAAAGACCGAACTAACGTGTGCCCCACCCCTTTCCCCAACTCCCTCGAAGTTCTGGCATGTTGCTGGTGTCTTCCACAGTGAAGACTGACGCAAAGTACATATTTAGTTCGTCCACCATTTCTTTGTTCCCAGTTACTACTTCTCCAGCATCATTTTCTAGCGGTCCGAAATCCACTCTTGCCTCCCTTTTCCTCTTTATATTTATGAAAAAAAACCTTTGGCACCCTCTTTCATATTATTCGATAGCTTATCTTCATATTTTATCTTTTCTCCCCGTATTGCTTTATTCGTTGATTTATTTCGGTTTTAAATCTCTTCCCAATCATCTAGATTCCGGCTATTATTTTTGCAATATTTTTGCTTTTGCTTTTATGCTGTCTTTGAATTCCCTTGGCAACCACCATTGCTTCATCCTGTCTTTGGAATGCTTCTTCTACTTTGCGATGAAATGATCCTGTGTCTTCCGAATTACCTCCTGAAACTCATGTCATTGCTGCTGTACCATCATTACTGCTGGGGTCCTCTTCCAATCATCTTTGGCCAGCTCCTTATTTATGCCTCTATAGTTACCTTCACTGAACGTTAATACCGATACATCCGACAGTAGTTTCTCCCTCTCAAACTGCAGGGTAAAGTCTATGATATTATGATCACTGCCTCCTAAGGGTTCCTGCACCTTAAGCTCCCAAATCAAATCTGGTTCAGAGCAAAACAACAAATCCAGAATTGTCTTTCCAGTGTGCGATCGACTACGAGATGCTCGAAAAAGCCATCTCCGAGGCATTCTACAAATTACTTTTTTTTTGTGGAACCAGTGCCAACTTTATTTCCCCTGTCTGCCTGCATATTCAGGTCTCCCATTTCTACCGTAACATTGCGTTTCTTACATGCCTTTTCTATTTCATCTTATAATTTTACCCCACATCCTGTCTACTATTCGGAGGCCTGTATAGAATTACTATCAGGGCCTTTTTTTTACCCTTGCAGTACCATAACCCTCGCACAACGATTATACATCTTACGATCCTATGTCACTTCTTGATAAGAATTTAGTTTCATTTTTTACTAACAAAGCCACCCCACTCCCTCTGCCTACCGGCTTGTCTGTTCCATGAGATCCTTGGATGTATAGCTCCCAACTGTGATCTTCATTCATTCACGACTCTGCGTTGCCCGCAACGTCGTACTTGCTCGTTTGTAACTGTGCTTTCAGCTCATCTCCCTTGTTTCGTCTTCTGTGCGCATTCAAATATAACGCCCTCTGTCCAGTATTCACCACCCCCTTCTCAAATTTGCCTCCATGTTGCATGAAGTGAAATTCGTATCACTTTCTAATATTTCCGTCATATTTTTTGTTTATTCTGGAGACTTCCGTTACATCTCCTGCCGTCTCCTTCCCTTTCACTTCTTTTTACAGACATTACAAGTCGGTATCATGATGACTGCGAGACTGAGGTTCTGACTTTTATTCTTTTTCTTTGGACTTTAGATGTTGTTCGTCAGATTCCATTCCTTGGGAATATTCGTAGCTCTCGGTGGTGAACATGCTGCACAGTACTGGTAGGAATACAGTTAATTTGGTGACTGGCCTCAACTGGTTACCCGGCAATGATTGCCAGAGATGTATAACTTGGTTCATTGGAATTGTGGCTGGTGTGACCCCGGGGTCAGTGATGGGATGGGAGAGTAGCAAACAACTTGGAACTAAAAGCACCCAATTTCCCACAAACACCTATTCAATTGGAGCTTCCGTACCAGAGACAAACCACTAAAACGAATG
Organism: Pristis pectinata; assembly: GCF_009764475.1. Lineage (NCBI taxonomy): Eukaryota > Metazoa > Chordata > Chondrichthyes > Rhinopristiformes > Pristidae > Pristis > Pristis pectinata. The sequence goes on from NW_026262476.1 coordinate 26,680, forward strand.
GCGTGCTGTGTTACCACAAAATCTTTGAGCGAACCCCAGATAAAATATTGACTCAAAGAGGGAACGCGTTTCTCAGCCGGCCGACATTCTTAGATGGAAGATGGAATATCGAACAGTGTAGCACAAGAGCAGGTATTTCGGCCTATGATGTCTGTGCCCACTATCTGCGCAAGATGGAATCTACTAGGAAAGTGGGGCCATATAAAGGAAGTGGAGTGAGCAGATGGAAATCGTGGAGTGGAGTGGACGAGTGTGTGGGTGATCGTCAGATGAAGTAGGTGGAAGAGGAGGAAGAAACTGGCTGATCGGGTTTGGTTTTGTCTGAGAACAACTGGCTAGACCAGGAGGAGAGCGAAAAGAGATGGCGGGGGATCAGGTTATCTGAGGCTGTTTATTCAATGTCTATTGAATATGATGCTGTTCCTCTAGTTTATGTTTGGCTTAAAGCCAGCAAAGGAGCAGGCCGAGGACAGATGGGTCCGTGTGGGAATGGGGAGGGCGATTAAAATAACTTGCAACCGGGGCTCCAGATGGCCATGGCGGACGTAACACATGTACGCTGCAGAACGGTGGCCTATTTTGCTCTTTGTCTCATTGACGTCTCATTGATGTAGAGGAGGCCACATTGAGAGGAGCGAATTCAAAGAAGAAAGATGAGAGGAGACGAATGTGGATCCCTGACTCACTGAAAGCGCTGTTCAGATGATGTGAAACTCTGCCTCACTCCACACGATTCCCAGACTCACCATCCAACCCACAGAATAGGGCGATGCCTTCGTAGTCTGGCGGACTGACCTCTGCCATGCAGAGTTCGAATGACAGCTCTCGGAAACCTCCTCATACCTACTGCTGGACCATGAACATCATCAGACCAGCGTTTCTCGGACCGCCACAGATCTCATAGCTTCGGTATATTTCCGCTCTAAAGCTTCCAACTTGACAGTTCCCCAGCCCGGAACCGCCGGTTTCCATCTTCTACCCAAGATTCACAAACTGCCTGGTAAGCCCCTTGTTTCTTTTTGATCGTGCCCAACTCTCTGTATCTCCTCATACATCATCTATATCTTGAACCCCCCCCCCCCCCCCACCCCCGTACATTCCCACCTACTTTACGTCCGGGGAAACTTATTTCATCATACATCAACGACATCTTGTCTCCCCTTGTCCAGTCGGTTCCTACCTACCTACGTCAAAACCTACGTTTCCTCAGACCTCAATTATGTCTTGTCCCCTGCCCTTTGTCCAGTCGTCCGACCTCACTCGGGGAACCCAGCATTCTCTCCGTCATTTTAACAACTTCCATTTCCTTGGACCCCAGAGCCTCCATAGACATCCAGTGCCCGACACATCCAGCTCATATTCCTTTTTGTCCATAGCAAAGATCCAACCAGTACCCCTACATGAACATTCTCCTTCGCCTGACAGAACGTGTGCATATTCTGAACAAATGTCATCTGATTCTTCCCACTGTCAACATATCAAACGTGTCCCCCAAGGGCACGCGCATGGGCCCCAGTTACACCTTCAATGTTTTTGTCTTTTTTTACAGACCCACTCCGCGACCATTCCCCTACTCTTTCTCTGCTACATCTACCACTACATTTGTGCTCCGTCTGCACCTGCATGGAACATCAATTTCATGAATTTCGCTACTGACGTCCACCCTGCCGTCAAACTCAGGTGGAGCATTTGTGACACCGCTCTTCCCTTTCTTCGTCTATCTCTATCTCGGGAACAAACTGTCTACCGACATTTGCAGCAAACCCACTCACTCCCAGAGGTACCTAAACTGCCGCATCTGTTATCGAGATGCGGCCTTGCACTCCAGGATATCTGATGTGTTCTCCATTCTCAGCAAACGGGCCTGCCGTCTCACTGTGGTGTATGGACCTCTCAACCACATATCCTCTATTTTACGCACGTCTGCTCTTACTACAGCTCCCCCAGACTGAAAAAGGTTAGAGTTTCCATGATCCTTACCATTCACCCCACTACCCTACCGCTACAGCACATTTTGGATATTTCCGTCAGGCACCACGGGATCTCACCAACAGCCACATATACTCTCTCCACCTCTTTCTGAGTTCCACATGAAGCACTCTCTCCGCGACTCCTTGGATCGCTCATCCCTCCACACTCATCCATCCCCCTCCCATGATGCACCTTCCCCTGTAACATTACTTGTTACATGATGTGCGCTCGATGTGACCTCCTCGATACCGGCAAGACCAAGCGCAGACTGGCCGACCACTTTGCCGAGTATCTGCACTCCGTATCCCATAGCCTTCCGGAGCTGGCGGTTGCAAGCTATTTTCTGCCCTATTCCTGCATCAACATGTCTGCCCTCGGCCCTCGCTACTCACAAGGTGAGGCACAATGCAAACCGGAGGGTCAGCACCTTATTCCACATGGGCAGTCTACAATCACTCTTCCCTCCTCTGCCTATTACTCACCTCACCTGGATCTACCTGTCGTTTACAAGCTTTTGCTGCACCCCTTCCCCGATCTCTTCACACTGATTATCTCCCTCAATTTTTCAGTCCTGATGAAGGACCTCAACGAGATACGTCGACTGTCCCTTATACTCAACAGATGCGGTCTCACCCGCTGAGTTCCTCCAGCAATTTGTTTCTGTTCCAGATTCCTGTAGCTGCAGTCTCTTGTGTGCCCATGTTAGAACTGACATGTTTGGAGATACTCGGCCTACAATGAATTTATTCACTGAGTTCACAGGAGTGCCCATGGGCATGTGCAACGTTCCACAGGGAATAGGCAGTTTCGGTGTTGGCAGCACTGTCGCCCACTGTGGATGCTTAATCAGGGACTGCATTCTGAGAATGGGGGCATGCGATTTATGATTTAGCTGAGGAGATATTTCTTTTTCACAGGGGGATGAATATGTGAAATTCTCCACTGAGAGAGGCTGTGGAGCCAAGGTGCTGAACATGTATCAGAAGTCAGTAGCCAGATTACTGAACACAAAAGGCAACAATGGGTTGGCGAGGAAGCTGGGATACATTTGAGATCGAGAATTAGCCCGGTTATCCAACGAAGATAAGTTTTTCCACTGCAACAATAGCTAACACGAGGGGACATAATTTTAAGGTGATTGGAGGAAGGTATAAGGGGGATGTCAGTGGTATTTTTTTTACACAAAGAGTGGTGGGTGCGTGGAACTCACTGCCGGCAGAGGTTGTAGGGCCAGATACAATAGGTATTTTTAAGAGACTCAAAGAGAGACACATGAATGATGGAAAAGTAGGGGGCTATGTGGGAGGGAAGGCTTAGACAGATCTTAGAGCAGGATAAAATGTCGGCAGAACATTGTGGGCCGAAGGCCCTGCACCGTTCTGTCGTTTTCTATGTTTTATGTTCTAAAGGGCGGAGCAGGATCCGGTTTTCCACACATGCTCAGACATTTAGTATGGTTCTCTCTCCCTCAATATCTGCTCAATGGGGGATTGTGATCAGTGAGCAGGTACATTTTGGTTTGAGTCAACACCCGTGCAGTGTCAGTTGGAATTTTTTTAACCTCATCCAGTTATACGTACTTGCCTGGAGCTTACAGAACTAGGACTTCCTCTCAGTGATGACAAAGATTCTGAGACTTCCTTTAGGACCCACAAAACTTTTCATGACCCGATCTAATCACAGCAACGACTGATTCCACAATACTAGCCCAGTTGTATTCTCGCCGGTTATTGTTTTCAGACCCCGAATCCTTCATTAATTCCTGAACCTATTGCCAGCCTAATCGCCTAGATTGCAGCGAATGTGTTCGCATTTTGGCGAGCGGAGAAAAAGGCTGAAATGAGGTGGAAAACTCGCCGAACCGAATCGGCACATCAGCATAAGCGGATTGTTCACAGAAAAAGAGATCAACGGCTGCGTCTATTTAATGTGTTGCCGTCATGCAGGCAGAGAAGAGACGACCCGCATTTACGACTGAATTGGATGGAAATGGATTCAATATTCGATTGGATTTTAATATTAATTAATTAATATTTTAATATTCGGGTTATTTTCACATCAATTCATTATTCACAGTAGATAGATGTATATCGTAAAGCAGTGACGTAATTGGAAAACTTGTTGACTCGCTGCTAATAAGAGTGTAAGTAATGTTCATGTCTCTCGATTTTTGCCAGTCCCAGGGGAAAAGTCTCCTCACAGATATGAATCCTTTCTACGTAACGTGCTGTCAGTTGGATTCCAGCACCGAGTACCGGGTATCTCCATCACTTCTCCACCAGTATGATGGTCCTACGCAGCCGTAAAACATTTACCGTGCTGGCTCCAGTTGTACAGACAAAAATGATTTTCTATCCCATTATAGCAGCCGTTGGAATTCCAGCTGTTTCCCTCCAATTCCAACTGCTAAGAAACGTCGTTTAACCTGTTTTACCGTCGTGAATCCTCATCCCAGATCTTAGTGTGAGGTCGTGGTTTAACTGAGACACAGTGTGACTGGCCTCTTTTTATGAATTCTTACTCGTGAATCTTTGATTCTGATTGTTCCCATTTCACAACCAACGTGATATCGATTGTGATCCTGTATGGCGGAAGCTGCGACCTCTCCAGGTGTGTCTCTTGCTACCTCGTGGCCATGGCAGCGGCAGATCTGTTGGTAGTTGTCACCAACGTGATACTATACCATATTAATGAGCTATATCTCCCAATAAGTTTCCTGTATATTACTGAAGTGTGCTCTAACCATGGGGCCCTTAGACGTGCAACCACAGATATATCCGTGTGGTTGACACTCTCTTTCACATTTGATCGATATGTGATGATTTGTTGTCAGAAGCTGAGGACCAAATATTGCACCGAGAAAGCTGCAGCTGTTCTGTTTTAAAAACATCCCCGGGTACTTTGCATATCGACATTACATTATAATAAACAATGTTCATTGCCTCTGTCAGGCAAAACCAGATTTTTACACTGATGCTTCGTGAATAGTTTTCAGCTGAATCCATTACATTCTTTCCCCGATACTTCCGATATTCCTGATATTACTGCTCAATTCCCTGACCGCAGGACACGGTTTAGCCGCCAGCGGAGTCCACAAGATGCTGAGATGGAGAACAATGATGCGAAACATAATGACACCGAGATGAAGAACAGAAGGAAATCCATCATCTTAATATTTGCCGTATCTGGCAACGTCATACTGCTTTGGATGACATATTTTATTGTTTTCATATCAATGAAAATTATGAAGCAAAATTATACAACCAGTAACTATGACCCGATGTTTATCGTGAACGAAACTAGTTTCATGCTCCTGAATTTCATCTGCTGCACAAACACTTGCATTTATGCAGCGACTCAGACGAAGTTCAGACAGGAGCTGAAAGATGGAATGGAATATCCGCTGAGAATGTTACTTCAATATATAAAAAAGGGAAAATAATGCAGGTTCTCCGCGCATTAGTTCCCAGCAGCATCTCCTCTGACGTTTCAGTTGAGACCAAACATCAGACACATCTCTAAATTATATCCGAAAACTACTCAATTTGCTATATTTTGCGTTGTGAACAATATTGAAAAAATGCAAAACGATCATAATTCTGCAGGAGCTCAGTTGGTCAGGCAGTATGTTTGGAGGCAGAGGCATGGTTCGATCGTTGTGGATCGACATCGTGCATGAGGACTGAGTATATAGAGGAGAGTATGAAGAGGCGAGATGGAGGGGTGAGGCAGGGCCGGCAGGCGATTGGTAGAAACAGGGATGGAGGAGGATGATAAGCAGATGGGCCCAGGCGGTGTGAGTGGGCGTCAGAGACACAGAGGCTAGAATGCGGTTGTGTGGACACTAGAGGCTGCAGATGCTGCAATCTGAACGGTATTTGAAGGAACGTGTCTAACTAGATGAGGGTGCAAAGCCAGGCAGATGGAACCAGTTTGGGGAGGGTATTGTTGAACAAATAGGTTGCGTGTGCGGGTGACAGGCAGTTGGAACTAGGTGGAGGAGAGGAACGAATTTGGGTAACGGGGCCTGTGTGTTCGAAACGTAGGCTGAGATAAGCTGAGTGGAGCGGAAGGCGAAAGGAACACAGGGGGTGCGGGTTTTGAAAATTCCTCTTTCCCCCCATTGGATCGTGGACTCTTCTGGCGATATATGTTATTTTTCTTCATTTCATTTGCGTTTGGATACATCCTGGCGGTGGGAAGGCTGAGGAGAGCCAGGTCGGTGAAGGACTGGGAAGGGAAGATGAAATGTCATGAAAATGGCCAACTGGTTCCATCTGCACATCATCCCACACTTGCATGGTTCCATTTATCGCCTTCCTCTCTTATCACATTCTAGCAACTACAGCCTTGTGTGTGTGTGTGTGTGTGTGTGTGTGTGTGTGTGTGTGTGTGTGTGTGTGTGTGTGTGTGTGTGTGTGTGTGTCCACTTATAACATTGGCGCTGCTGTCTCGACTATCTCCAACCCCACTCCCCACAGGGCTCCATCTATTACGCTTGACTCTCCTTCCCTGTTTGCACCCGTCACCCATCAGCCGCTCATTCCTCAACCTCGCCTTGTCTGCCCATAATCCCTCTCGACACCTCATTCTACCGATCGCCTGCCAGACCCTGCCTCACCCTGTTAGCCCGATTTTCAAGTCCCACTTCCGATTGCTGTAAATCACACAGTGCCACAGGTAAATTCTAACGCGTTTATTTAGCAATATATCGCTAGGGAGAAACCTCCTTACTCTCAGGTGGGAGTCCGCGGCCGAGTTCTCCGAGGTACAGAAGGTGTAGAGAGTAATTTATACAAACATTGTCACTCACACTTTAATGAGTCAGGCCTCGGAGTTCTTGGTTGAGCAGGAAACGGTAAAGGGCTACTGCAGACAAACAAAAAGCAGCCTCACACCCCAGTTTCAGCTAATCGTTTTGCAATCAGGTGAGACAAAGGCAAGTATCACCCTTATTGTTTGAGACAGTCTTCCCATTTCCCGTTAAGATTGACCATAATCTTCATAGTCAAACATAATGGGAATCCAATTAAATTCCAGACACAGCAATTACCACACAACAACCAGCCAAGGAAGCAGTGGCTGTTCTGGCCTGAAGAACACTTTTTAAATCAGTATTTCGAGCAGCCATAATTCTCATCCGTCTTAAGAAATGAATACAGTTATGTCTTATTAATCCTACACCTCATTCCCCCCTTTTATCATATAATGATAACCTGGAAAGGTGCTTGGAACGATGTCCAGATTTTATTAATAAGGACCTTGCAACAAGTATTCAAGCAGGTCAGCACGACACAGCTGCTCCATGCAGCAGGAATGGCGCCACTGACCCTCCCATCAGCCACCCCAACCAACCCTTCCCTCCTGAAAGTCCCTGCCCAAAGTTTCTACTTGCTTCTGAATATCCAGAATGGTATGGGAAATATTATAGGCCTCATCCCTAACTTCGGTGACACAGTTATACACTATTATGGCACATACTCCCCCTTTCTGAGCTAACAGGTAGTCCACAGCGAACCGGGTCTGTTAGGAATAAAGTCGAAGTTCCGCCATTTCCTGGTTCACTGACTCGAGGCCCTTGATGGTGCTGTTTCCAAGCACGGTCAGTCCGCAGACAAGGTAGGTCCGATTGTTTGCGGCCATGGTCCCTGCCGAACCCCTTGAGAGAGAGCACTCAGGAATGCATAGCCTAACGTTGATACCACTACCACAGGATACCTCCATTCTTTCACAGAATTCCTTGCTTACTGACCGTGCTACAAGTCTTCGTCGGAAATGAGCTCTCCTGGGGGCAGGGGACCGTAACTGGCCCAATCGCTCCTATTTCAAAAACAGCCTGGCAGAGTGGGGGTGGCGGTGGTACAGGTACCATTGAAAAGGAGCACATACGCTTCCTTGGCCCGGTAACAGGTTATATTGCTCGTTTGCTGTGGACTAGGCATCTGAGAATACCAAGTGATTCCAGTAACTCTCCTCCCATGAATTCTCAGATAACTTTCCCTGGTTAGCCATTTCAAAGAGACATTTGACACTTTCACATGGGTACAGTTCCCTTCCCCACAAACCCATCGCTCCACTGCAAGTAGTTCAACACACCTAGTGTTGGCACACTCACACCTAAATCATCCTCCCCTTCATGTACTTTCTCTCTCTACAAGTGGTGGTGGCTCATGATAGCATGTGCTGTACTATCGTTAGCCCACAACCCCATCCCTTACCGTTGAAGCAGTGGGGGAAGGACTGGTGGCTAGTTGTGTTGCTTAAGTCTTCTGTGGTTACTTGCAAACATGTACCTGGCAGCACCCTCCCGTAAGATCCCGTCTGCCCAATGCACATTTTTTTCGAGTATTCATATCTTAAGAAATCCATGGGGCTCCAGCTTGGTGTGGCTACATAAAGACCTTTTACTGATTCTGCCAAGGGGTAGCAAACGGTGCGATTTCCATGCAGTTGTATATGGGTTTGTAAAATAAAGTGTCCTCTAATGCCCGCACACGAGTACCGGTAATGATGAAGAGTCCAAATTTAAGAAGCATTATTTTCCCTCTGATGGCCATCGTTTACAGTCACTTAGATGAATCCAGCATTCCTGGCCCTGTACTTTCACCGCTGTAGGGGTCTGGAGTAATATCTGGAGGGGCCTTTCTACCGAGGTTGCAGCTTAGGTCGTTCCTGGTCCCGTATCAGCACCGACTCTCCAATTTCCAGGTTAGGCAACTCCGCGTCCTTTCCCTCCTGCTGTGTAAATGCGCTCTTCACTTGTGAATGAAGGAACTTTAACGATGTCGTAAGTTGCCTGAAATATCTTTGTAGTTCATTCCCATGATATTAAGGTCAACCTGGGTGGGGGGGGGGGCTGCGTGTCAGCATCCCATGGGGTTCTTCCCGGGAGTTCATAGACGATTTCGGCAGCCGACACCCCGGTGGCCGAGTGGGGAGTAATTCTCATGTGGTATAAAGCTAATGGGAGAACCTTCAGCCGATTTAGACCTGTCTCTGTGACTAATTTAGTCAATTAGGGTGCCGTTGACTCGTTCTACTATACCCGCTGCCTGAGGGTGGTAGGTGCAATGTAACTGTTGTTCGATATGTAGTGCTTCGCAAAACTCCTTATTTATTTTCCCTATGAAGTGAGGACCATTGTCTGAACTAATCTGTCGGGGTACCACCGTTGAGGCATTATTGTTAGTGGCAGGAAAAGCTTCAATCCATCTACTACATAGATCAACAATAATAAGAGATTGGTTATAGCAATGTACGCGCGGTAATTCAATAAAATCGAGTTGTATACATTCAAAATGTCCCCCTGGCAAGGGGATTCTGCCTGCGGCGCACCTCACCCCTTTCCCATAATTAGTTTGTTGGCATATTAAACATGATCGTATTTTGCCTTGTGTTGATTCCTCCAATCTGGTTGCCACCAGGTACGTAGTAAAATGTTACTCATTACCTCCTTGCCAAGGTGGGTGTGAGAATGCAGGCAGTCAATAAGCACTGGTAACAAAGAATCAGGTATACATACTTGACCGACAGGAGTGGTCCAGAGGACATGTGGCGTAGAATGCGTGCACTCGTACGCCTTCAATAATTGTTTTTTTTCTGAGTCAGGGGCTTCCTCCTGTAAGTGCTGCACAGTAACTATGTCTTGGGTGCTCTGCGTTGCTATTGTCGGTTTATAAACAACTGCCTGTTTTTCCACAGTCGGACCGATATTAGTCTCCCGGTGTGCTGCCAATTTTGCTTCTGCATCTGCCCTGTTATTGCCCTGTGTTATTAGGGAGGCGTATGAGTGGTGGGCTGAGCATTTGATGATGGCCAATTTATCAGAGAGGAGGATGGCTTGGAGGAGGTTCTTCACGTAAGCCGCATTCTGTATGGGGCTGCCTGTAGACGTCAGAAATCCTTTGTGCGCCCATAGTTGACCGAAATCATGGGCGACTCCAAAGACATAGAGGGAATCAGTAAAAATATTAGCTACACTGTCCTTGGCTAAAGCACAGGCTCTGGTAAGGGCGAAAAGTTCTGCCCTTTGGGCAGAGACTGGGGGCTGCAAAGATGTAGACTCCGCAACGTGGGAGTCATCTACTCTAGCGTAACCGCAAAGGCGTATTCCCTGTTCCGAAACGGAGGAACTGCCGTCAACATGCAGGTTTAACTCTGCTGGCTGGAAGGTTTTATCTGAAAGGTTCGGACGGGGTGTAGTCAAAAAGTGGTTTCGCATTAAATGGTCATGTGGTGGGTCTTCAAGATCCTCAGGTGGGGTCTCTAGGAAGGTGGCAGGGTTAATGGTGGTACAGTATGCAAAGGAGAGGAGCGGGTTATTCAGGAGCGCTATCTCATATCCGTTTAAGCGGGCCTGGGTAAGGTGTTGGGTCTGATAGGAGGTCAGAAGTGTCGTTACGTTATGGGAAGAATAAACTACCACGGGCCGTTGCAGGGTTATATTGGAGTCTGCTGTTCTGAGGGAGTAGATTGCTGGAAGCATCTGTGAGCACGGCGGAAGCCCCCAAGCAACAGGGTCCAGCCGAGTGGAGTAATCTGCCACCGGTCTTTTTCTATCCTCATGGGTTTGAGTAAGGACTGCCGTGGCGCAGTCCTCCAGGACATTCACAAAAAGCTGAAGTGGGTGGTCATATAGAGGGCGACCCAGGGCCCGGGCGCTGGCAAAGGCCTGTTTGAGCTTATCAAAAACTTTCTTTCGTTCCTCCGTAAGTTCAAAAGGTCCCACGGACTGGCTTGAAGCCAGGGGTGTGAGGTACTTAGTAAGAAGGGCCACGTTAGGTAGCCACTGCCCGCAGAAATTTACTAAACCTAAGAAGGCGCGCATACCCTTCGGGATAGCGGGCGGTGGGGTAGCAATGATGGGAGCAATACATTCATGGTTGAGCTGCTGCTCAGTGGCGCTTAAAGGGGTGCCCAGCAATTTCACCTGGCGATGGGTTCGTTTGACTTTCTGTGGGGGTATCACGTAACCTCAGGAATGGAGTAAGTTAAGTAACCTGTTGGTGTCCGCGATGTCAGCGGACTCCGAGGGGCTTGCCAATAAAAGGTCATCGACATACTGGACAATAGTGGATTTGTCAGAGGGTTGTAACTCTTGGAGTTGTTTATGCAAAACTTGTGATAAAATAGTCGGGGAGTGTATCAAACCTTGCGGGAAACACGTTCAGGTGTATAGCTGATCTTGGAAGGTGAGAGCAAACACGTACTGCGATTCGGGAGATAGAGGAATTGCAAAAAATGCATGCTGGAGATCTATAAGAGTTGGCCGGGATGTTACTGACAATGGTGGCCGGGTTCGGGACCACGGGATGCAGTCGTTCCACTATATCATTGACCTTACGCAGATCTTGTACCAGGCGCCATTCTGCCTGTTCCGGTTTGGGGACGGGCAAGATTGGGGTGTTGCCTGGAACATCTATATTGTCCCAATGACATAATCTGTAAAATCCACCGGGTTTGTATTGCGGTTGTTCGCCTGACTCATGATTAAACACATCTCCTGAGGCTTCCAAGGGGTGTAAATTTGGATCGTGGGATTCGCGGGCTCTCCGGCTGGATGAGGATTAGGGACACTCCTATTGGGGAGTTGTCCGTTAGCCTTAATTCCCTTTCCCTTATTCGGCATAGGTGATGGGTCGGGACATCCAGGGTCGTCATTATTAGTGGTAGAATTGGAGTCGTAATCATTGTCCAACCGAGGATGCATTATAGGTCTGTCCACAACCAAAAGGTTCCGCCATATGTCTGTGGCGTTCGAACAGTTCCGAGACGCCCTCTCTCTCTCTCTGTCTAAGCTGATTTCTGGTTCGGGACGCGACAGGTTCAAGGGACTGTTCTCGGGACGGGGCTTGGCTGGCATTAATGGTTTTCGGGACAGCCACATTGTATGGGGGCGGCAGTGGAACTGGGGGTAGATAGGGGCTGTGGGTCGAAACCTCCAATCCTCCTCACTCTCGTCCTTATCGTTATTTTGGAACAACAGGGACACAACAGACATGTCTGGAGGTAACTCCACTTTCTCCTTGCTGTTATTCATTTCATTACTATTTCTACGTTTTTCCTCATTCTTCAGATCCATCCCTTCCCTTTCTCTTCTGCTTCTCTCTGCATCATGGTCTCCGCACTGAGACCTCAGAACTTCCCAACTCTTGGGATTGCCTTTCTCATCACGTACACTAATCCCTCTTCTACGTGCATTATATTCCCAACTATTCTGTTCAGATTTATTTGTTAGGTCTTCGGCCGTTTTTCTCCAAGTAGACATTAACATTTTCCATTTCCCCCCAGTATTGCGTTCCCAAATCGTCTTTTCTGCCTTTTGGCACATCCAAATCCAAGATTCCCCCAATGGCCATATTTCATTTCCCAATTTTTTATTGAGGCATGCCGATAATTTGCGTAAGTTATACTCATTTTTTTCGGATGGTCTTTACATAGTTCAGATAATGGGGTATTGGACCCAGACTTATCGAGAGTTTGTCCCGTTTTTTTTTCTTACTCTCTCTCTCTCCCCATTTTTCTTTAACCGTACGGTACAGATCGCTGTGATTATCTTATGATCGGTCTCTTTCCTTCACCCACTTCTGGTTCCTTACCTACCCGTTGGGGATTTCCCCTCTTAAGAACAGGTCTTAGGCAGGGTGGTAGTACCAGAGAACCGATCTCAATACTTCGAGCTCTAAACTTCAAAATTCGCGAACTTAAACTAACCCTGATTGGGGACTTGAACCCCAAACATTAAATTATCCGGGGACGCGAACCCCAAACCTTAAGTTTTCCGGGGACTCAAACCCCAAACCTTAAATTTTCCCTTGACGTTAACAGGAGCGTCCAAGCCCAATCATATAAAACTTGCCCAAGGCAAACCACAAATGAACATCGAATAACCTTGATTTTAACCCCAGTTCTCTTACCTGTGGCACTCAGACAGGTTCGCGAGCAGTCCGTCAGAGGGTTTTCGATAAGCGAAGGGATGGGTCAGGAGTCTGGCTGCCCAAGAGGGATCAAGGTGAAGTTTACCTTGTGAGCCCTTCCGTCTCTGGTAGCCGTTGTTCCTGTTGATCGCTCACGCCGCTTCCGAAACCTCGTGTTGGACTCCTGGCTGGCTCGCCAAATTATTAACCCGATTTTCAAGTCCCACTTCCGTCTGCTGTAAATCACACAGCGCCACAGTTTACTTCTAACGCGTTTATTTAGCAATATATCGCTCGGGAGAAACCCCCTTACTCTCAGGCAGAGTCCGCGGCGGAGTTCTGCGAGGTACATTGGGGGCAGACAGAAATTTATACAAACATTGTCACGCACACTTTAAATAGTAAGGCGCCGGAGTACTTGGTTGAGCAGAAAACAGACAAAGGGATACTGCAGATGGACAAAGTGCAGCCTCACACCCCAGGTTCAGCTAATCGTTTTGCAATCAGGTGAGACAAAGGCAGGTATCACCTTCATTGTTTGAGACCGCCTTCCCATTTCCCATTAAGATTGATCATCATCTCCATAGTTAAACATAGTGGGAATCCAATTACGTTCCAGACACAGCAATTACCACACAGCACCCAGCCCAGGAAAGCAGTGGTGTGGCTGTTCTGGCCTGAAGGGCACTTTTTAAATCAGCATTTTGAGCAGCCATCATTCTCATCCGTCTTAAGATATGAATACATTTATAGTTTATTAATCTTAAACCTCCTCTCCGGGACACTGAATGCGGTAACTCGTGTCCAAGACTGCCCTGCATCCATCCTGTCTCTGTAATCCCCCAGTCCTCCACTGGGGGGGATCCAACCCCGGATATCCGTGGCAGCTGTCGGGTCACGAGGCAGAGGGACTCCCCCTGACATCACAGCGGAAGGGTGCGCGCGCTTCGCTTTGACTGCTCGGATTTCAAGGAAGCATTGAAAGAGAGCGGCAGGATACCGGCCATAAAATGTTCCCATCCCGCGGGCGGGTATGTCTGTACATTGGGACATTCCCACGTCCACCATCAGTCCGGGTCTGGTTCCCCGCAGCGACTTCAGCTGATTCCGTCCATTTGAATTGAACTGATTTCCATCCAGCCAGAAACAGAGTGAAGAATAAAGAGGAAATAAACAGGTTCCAAATCAGTATCAGTAACTGTGGACTGGGGTTCATGTTTCAACAACACTCACAGAAAGATGTCACCAGAAAAACCCGCGGATACACTGATATTTTATCACATTAAACATGAACACAAACACTAACCAGATCCGCTCCAGTCTTGGGAGGGTCAGAATGAGGCGGCGGAGAGAGGGGCCAGATGGGTCTGTGAGGGAGTTTGATCCCAGGCCCAGCGCACCCAGTGACTGCAAACACAATCTCTCACAATCTGGTACTTACTCCAGTTTATGTATTTTACACTCCGGGTACTTCAGAGCCGCAGACACCAGTTTCACTCCAGAATCCCCCAGTTCATTAAAATTCAGCTTCAGCTCTGTAATTGAGCGTTTTGTACTGAGAGCGGAGGCAATATCTTCGGCACCAGAAACTGTGAGACCGACACCGCCCAGTCTGGAGATGAGAGAGAGTGAGGGTGAGGGACACAGAGAGACAGGAGACGGTGCAACTCCCCAGGGTTTATCAGTAACACAATTACTGACCACATTGACGTTCAGGGTCAGACATCCAGTGACTGTAAACACAATATGTCACAGTCTGCGACTCACCCCAGTTTCTGTATTTTACACCCCGGGTCCCTCAGAACCGCAGACACCAGTTTCACTCCCAAATCTCCCAGGTTATTATCATTCAGGTCCAGATCCGTCAGTGAGCTGTTTGTACTGAGAGCGGAGGCGAGATCCTCGGCACCAGAATCTGTGAGACCGACATCCCACAACCTGGAGATGAGAGAGAGTGAGGGTGAGGGACGAAGAGAGACAGGAGACGGTGAAAATCCCCAGTGTTTACCAGTAACACAATTACTGACCACATTAAATCTTCAGTGTCAGACACACAGTGACTGTAAACACAATCTCTCACAGTCTGGGACTTACCGCGGTTCCTGTATTTTACACTCCGTGTCCCTCAGAGCTGCAGACACCAGTTTCACTCCCGAATCTCCCAGCTTATTACGACTCAGGTCCAGACTCGTCAGTGAGCGGTTTGTACTGAGAGCGGACGCGAGATTCTCGGCACCGGAATTTGTGAGACCAAGATCCCTCAGCCTGGAGATGAGAAAGAGTGAGGGTGAGTGACACAGAGAGACAGGAGACGGTGCAAACACCCAGGGTATATCAGGAGTACAAATACTGACCACATTAATGTTCAGGGTCAGACACCCAGTGACTGTAAACACAATCTCTCACAGTCTGGGACTTACCGCAGTCTCTGTATTTTACACTCCGGGTCCCTCAGAGCCGCAGACACCAGTTTAACTCCCGAATCTCCCAGGTTATTATCATTCAGGTCCAGCTCTGTCAGTAAGCGGTTTGTACTGAAAGCGGAGACGAGACCCTCGTCACCAGAACCTCTGAGACGGTTCCTCCCCAGCCTGGAGATGAGAGAGAATGAGGGTGAGGGACACAGAGCGACAGGAGACGGTGCAAATCCCCAGGGTTTTCAGTAACACAATTACTGACCACATTACTGTTTAGCGTCAGACACTCAGTGACTGTAAACACAAACTCTGACAGGTCTGGGACTTACCCCAATTTCTGTATTTTACCCTCCGGGTCCCTCAGAGCCGCAGACACCAGTTTCACTCCCGTATCTCCCAGGTCGTTTTCCCCCAGTCTAAACACAGACAGAGTGAGTAACAAACTGATTCACACCCGGGGTCCAGTCGTAGTCTGACATAACAGGATATAGCTTGGATATTACATGAGACACTTCAGGAAATTAATTACCAATTACACCTCCACGTTCCCAACTCCCTGTCACTCACGGAATGTCAATTATTTATCCAATAAAGTTCTGTGTAAACTCTCCCCCTTCAGTCTCAGTGTGGGACAGCGAGTGAGAGATACTGGGCGGGGGAGCGGGGGAAGTCACCCACACGCAGCGCGTTAGGAAGGGAGAACACAACTACAACAGAGGAAGGGAGAGGGTGTGTGACACTTAGTGGGGAGGGAGAGTGGCTGTCAGGTGGTGGGAGGGGAGGAGTGAGAGTGGCCCGACCGGGGATGGGGAGGGAGTGAGAGTGGACTCCGGTGGTGGGGGTGTGGCCGGGCCTGCGATAGGGGAGAGAAGGAGAGTGGCTGGGTCTGGGGTGAGAGAGTGACCGGTCAGGTGGTGGGGGGAGTGAGAGTGGCCAGGCTGGGGATGGGGGAGAGAAGGAAAATGGAATGGACCGGGGGTGGGGGAGTGGCCGGACCGATGATGTAGATGAATGAGAATGTTGGTGCCGGGGGTGTGAGAGTGGCCGGGGGTTGGGGAGGAGTGAGTGTGGCCGGGCTAGGGGAGGGACAGTGGTCGCGCCGGTGGTTTGGTAGGGGAGAGAGTCCCGCCGAGAGAACATATGAAAGAGAGAGTTGCACCGGGAGGGTGAGGTGGGGGAGGGAGTCACACAGAAGCAACACAGGTCGGGAAAGTTTTACAATTCGGCAAAAGACAAAGTAACAGTTACCGCAACTCCTGGCACTTGTGCAGCCCGGGTCCCAGCCGCTGGAGCCCTTCACACTGAATGTGCTTGTCCCACAGATCGAGGTGTTTTATTGTATCACAGAACCCAATGACGTGAGACAGGACGGCGCAGTCAATCGGGGTCAGTCGTATTTCACTCAATGAAAGCGTTTACACAGATCCCAGTGCGTCCTGAGCCAGTCCACGGTTCTGAAACTCAAACAGGTAGTGCAGAGTGTTCAGGAGGCTCCTTTTACCAGCGTTACTCTCTGTATTTCCACTCTGACATTTCACCTCCTCCTTTACCCAGTCAATCACTCGGTAGATTGTTTGATGGGGAAATGGACCCAGAAACTCCTTCAGGAACCGAGCTGACCCTGGGCAGGAGAGACCAGCAACAAAACGCAGAAATACCTCAAATCGCCCGTCTGTTATGCTGTGGGCTTCAGTGAGGAGTTTCAGGATATCACTGGGATGCGGAGTCAGGAATTGTGCGAGTGCGGCTACAAACTCTTGGATGGTGAGGTGTGGGAATGTGTACACCACGCTCCGGGCACAATCCTCTCTCTCCAAAAGTTCCATCAAGAACCCGGACAGGAACTGGGAAGTCTGCAGACTGTAGTTGATCAAATCTCCATCTGTAAACACAATCTTCTTCTCGGACACTCCTGTGTAGGCCATTTGACCAACCTTCAGTATCACATCACGGGGTCTTTCAATCTCACGGCCGTGGTTTATCAGGATGTTGTAAATATAGTAGGAATATAGTTGGGTGATGGTCTTGGGAACTTGCTGCTGGTCGCTGTGTCTTTGTGTGAAGAAGGAACTAGTGCCAGCCCAAGGATCCAGCAGTAGGAGGGGTTGTAGCTCATGGTGTACAGGATCTCGTTCCCCTCCACGTGTTTTAAGACAACTGCTGCCACCGTCTGATCTTCAGAAAAAACCTGTGGAAATATTCCTTCCGTTCCTCACCAACAAATCCCAGGATTTCAGCCCAGACACTGATCGCCGCCTTTTCCAATAAATGTAACACAGTGGGACGGGTGGGTATCAGCACTGAACACGCTGGGAGCAGGTTGTGCTGGATTAAACTGTACATAATGTCAGACACTTCACACCAGCACTTGGGATCTGGGCACATGTGCTGAGGTTCTGTGTCTCTCCGACTGTCAGCGAAATCGATTCTCTGCTTGAATTCATCCAAACCATCGAATATAAACAACAATCCCTCTGGGTTCTTCCAGACCTCTGCCAGAATATTCCTAAAGTAAGGATACTGATCCAGAACCAGTTCCCTCAGATTTATTCTGCAGTTTATGGAGGTTAAGTCCCGGAATTTGAAACTGAAGACAAACTGTAAGTGTTGGTATATCTTCCCCGTGGCCCAGTCATAAACAATCTTCTGCACCATTGTTGTTTTACCGATCCCCGGGACTCCGGCCACTGCTGCCGAACTCCCAGATTTGGATTTACTTCGGGAAAAGCTACTTTGGAACAACTGATCAGTCCGGATCTTTTCCAGCTCTCCCCGGAAATGTTTCTTTCTCCACCGTTCATGGTCTCGGCTTCTTGCCAGCAGCTCGTGTTCCACAAGTCTCTGCTCTCGAACAGTAGAAATCACCGTGAGCTCAGCGTATCGATCAACCAGCTGTAAAACCTTCACCTTCTCCCTCATCAGGATTGTGTTCACTCTCAGTGTTTCGGTTTGTGCCCGCAGAGTCTCCTTGTGTTTCTGCTGAACATCTTCAATTGAACAGAGAGAAAGTGGTCTCACGGTCAGATGTGCAAAGCAAAGAGAACTTATAAACGCCCAACCATACTCAAATATTAAGATTACAAGACATAATTCAATGTTTTCAGGGATGTTATTGCCCAGAGTAAGACTCGGCTCACATACAATTGACTCGGCGGTCAAGAAAATTTCAGATCCTCACATTTTGTTATTAACTGAATTGTGAAGGTGAACGTTTCCCCAAGACCTTATGATACTCTACCTGCCCCCTCATAGTCACCTTCTATTACAACTGCATCTGTCATTTTTCGTTGTCCAATCTTTGAGAACCGTTGTCTTGATTTGGTGTGTGAAGATGGGGAGCAGGGCATTGGGTATTCTGGCAAAGGGACAGATTGCGAATTCACTGCGGTTGCATCAAAATAAAAGAAGATTGTGCTCGAAATGCTCAAGTCGGGCAGCATCTCTGGAGAGAGAAACAGGGTAGAAGTTTCAGGTCGATGACTTTTGAAGTATGTTGCAGAGAAGGGAGAGGGAAGTGGATGCCTGAAATGGGGTGAAGACCAAGATAGTGTCTATTATGCATATAGTGGTGGTTCAGCGCAGGAACGGGTGGTGAAGTCTTGGTGATTGCTGCTGATCTGTCTGGTGGCGGGGGTGGAGAGCGCCGATAATAGAAGACGAAAGTGAGGAGAATGTTATGTTAGAAACGTGAAACAAACCAACAGGCCAGGCAGAGGAGTGATCGAGTTGTCAGTACAGATTGACGATGTTTTAGAGAGAAAATCTGATACAGACTGGAGAAGCTGGTTGTCAGGAAATATCGTATTCAACGTGGATCTCACGAAGTTGTCGCATGCCATGTTGAAGATGAAGTGTGGTTACTGGAGCTCACTCTAGGCTTTGTTGGAACAGTGTGGGAGGCCCAAGTCAGAGATCTCAGACTAGGCGTGGGATGGAGAATTAAAGTGGAAGGCAATTGAAAACTCAGCCTCCATTGTTAACTGAAAGGTCTACACAGAGGGGGAGTCGGACTGTAAAGTGGTCATCCAGGCTGTGTTATGTTATCCAGTTTATAGGAGGCCACAACTTCAGTACCTGATACAATGCACTGAAGCAGAAGTGTAACTGAATCACTGCTTCACCAGGAAGGTGACTGTGTCCCTGGATCGTGGGAAGGGAAATGAAAGAATAGTGAAGTTGCTGCAGGAAAGCGAGTCGGTGTTGATGGAGATGGAAGGAACAATGTAGGTATCACGAAGCTGGCAGTGGCTGCTGGGTCAGTCCCTGGCCAGGTTACCTGGGGCACTCTGCGAATAGGGACAGGAGCAGTGCGTGAATAGACGGAGTTTCTACTGGGACTGCATCAGTCCCAGGCTTGGTTATACGAGTTCTCAGTGCGCTGGGTCAGTAACAGAAAGTTAATTGATAGTTTCCATTGAACGTTCCACGTGAGCTTGAGTTGAGCTCCTGATGCCATATCACCGCACCCCCCCCCCCCACCCATACTGAGCCCTGTCCACTTCAGCTCGACAAAATCGCACTATGCTCAAGGCTAAAACCGCCTGTTCCTTTTATTCCTCCCAGACTTCGACTTGGTCTCCTTCCCTCAACCTTCATCAGTTTCAGCTCTGCTTGTAGCGGTTAGCGTAACGCTACCACAGCGCCATCGATCTAGCTTCAATTCCCGCCGCTGTCTGTAAGGAGTTTGTACGTTCTCCCCGTGTGTCTGTGTGGATTTCCCTCAAGTGCTCCGGTTTCCTCCCACTTTTTAAAGACGTGCAGATTAGGAGCTGTGGGCATGTTATGCTGCCCCCGGAAGAGTGGGACACTTGCGGGCTGTCCCCAGCACATTATAAGTAACACAAAAAGGTGTATTTCACTGTGTTTCGATGTACCTGTGACTAATAAATAAATATCTAATATCTTCTACGGCCTTCCCCAATTCGCAGCAAACCCGTTCACCCAACAACCCCACACCTCTCTACTTTGACCATCACTCCAGAAAGGCGTCATCTTAAGAAAAGATAATTTCCGTTAATGAACCACAACATAGTCACACCACCTCCCTGTAACCTGCTCCACTCCTCATGGTCTCTGTGTTCCTCCAATTCACCCATGCTGATCCTCCCAAATTTGAGGACCACTGGCTGCCGTGCCTTTCAGCTTCTGAAGATTTAAACGACAACCTGCCCTCCCTGCACCTCCCCACCACATCTCAGACTCTGTATAGGAAGATAGCCTGGTTATCCACAATATAATGTGAATTGGTGATAACATGATTGCTGGATTAGTGAACACTATTTGCATTGCACAGGCCACACTGGTTATCTCGCGATTGGGAAACCTGTTGAGATCGGTGCTTTGAAGGCAACTACAGTCTGTTCTGCTATCATGCGGCATTCCAAAACACGAGGTTTCTTAGGAATGTAACGATCGTATTATAGCAGAACTTCCTTTACTGTTTACGCAGAGAGGGATAGAACATGAAAACACACAATATAAATGCCTCGATCAGGACTAGGAGAAATAATGTGGAATATTTCATGCAACTTTATAGTCACTGAATCACAGGCATCTTTTCCTGCCATAGAGGCCACAGAGGGGGATCAGGAGCGGTTTGTAACTTATTGGGATTTTCCGTTGAGGGGAGTGTTCGGGAGTTTATTATATTCATGTGTTTAAGATACTGACCATCCATTAGGATGCATTAAAATGTCACAAATTCAATTCCCAGCATTAGTGTAAGAACCATGCTCACAATTCCCTAAATAAATTAGACAAAATGAAGAGAATAATTATTTTTTAAGCCCAGAAGAAAAGGGGGAAAGAAGTGTTTTCTTTCCTTGCCGAGGTTCGATCACCAGCTCTCGACGTTGAAGAGACACAGCAGGTAGGGTCAAAGGGCAAGTGACCATGTTTCTGTGGACACTGGGAATGGAAGGTGGAGGTGGGGGCCGGGTTGCCTCACTTCCCATAGGGACGGGTTTAATTAGACCACAAGGTATATTCCAGGCGCTAAACATTTCTGAAATTGCGAACATGATAGCAGCTTTAAGCATTTAGCAAATCTCCAACGTCATATTCCTCAATTACAATTTGAAATAAAATCTGTCCACCACTGTAATTCGTGCACTACTTTGGGTCTAAAGTGAGCCCCGAATGAAAGGAATATTCTTTGTAACTGTTCTCTGTATCTGTGAATAGGAAGCCAGCCGACAGTGACACATCCAGCCTCACCTACCCTCCACTGACTAACGCGTTGTTAAAAGAATATTTTTTCAGCTTCTTGGATGGGATCTCACAACTGCAGACGACTCATTGCGTGCTGTGAATTTACAATATTCCCACGTTCAACATGCCTTTCCCCGAACATCCTGATGGGGTATGTTTCCAAGTGCGCAGAAATACACAGCATTTGCTTCAGGTGGGAGATTTGTGAAACCAGAGATCTGTGCAATAAGCATTTACTTGTGGTAGGATCTAATGCCCAGTCAGTCTTCCAAAGAACAGGCCAACAGATTGACATTTATACCATTACTTAATAAATGATATTAAATCCTGGACGTGAGAGTGATACTGAACAAATGAACCAACAGAACAACTTCAGGAACATACCAGGTGTGTCTGAAGTTTCACAGTGCATCACTTACAGTCCAGCCGGGAATACATTCTCCCATGGGATCACGGTTGTCTTTTGGAGTATCCGCTCAGCTACGGGAATTGGAATTTAAAAGTTTCTGTCTGAGCTATTCCAATGTAACACTTCAACTACATGATCACTAATCAGGATCCTGCCAGGAGTGTACTGGGTCTCACAGTGTATCAGGACGCTGCCAGATGCGTTGGGCTCAATATAACACAGCTGGATTAGCCGAAACACTGAGTTGTGATATTTAAACAGTGTGGCAGAAATGGTATGATTTGTAATTTGAACACACAGATCAGTCATTCACTGACAGTGAATTCTGTGACATCCATTCCATTCTACAGACGTTGACATTTGGACTCAGATTCTGCCACCTCTTAAACAGCTGCAGTTCAACATCAGTTATGTAAAGTAAGTGGTTTGAATTGTGTTCAATCACTCACCCTTCAGCTGTGAGGATAAATCACATAACTCTCGGCCGATGTTCATGTATTCATATGGATCAGAACCTGTTTAAATTAACAAGGGTTCATGAAACCAGACCTGAATAATAAATTAATTCTTTCAATCTCATTGCCAGTTCAGTGTTATTTCACCGTACCGAGCTCTTGGTTTTCATTCAGTATTTTGTCCAACTTTGGTAACTCATTCCGCATTTTCACAAATGATTCCCACATCCCTCTCCGGGCCTGGGATCCCTTCTCCATAACCAGACTGAAGAAGAGTTTGGAACTCTCTATCCGGTTTCTCTTCTCCACGAGCTCAGTGACTTTTGTAAAGAACAATAGTGAAAGTAATTAGTAGTGGGCTGATGGACACAGAACAATGACGAAAATATCTGCTCAGTGATGGAACGTCCCTGTAGTTTTGAGCACAACAACAGTCACCGGCAGACTCTTCATCCATTGTGTAAATCTCTGGACTCAGTCTTTGTCAGCGAAACACTAACTGCAGAAATTACAAATCGGACTATTATTGTAGCAGGGTGCGGGATCGCTGAGTTTCCTCTGTTCTTCATTCTCCAATGTTACATCAGATTACTGACTGACAGCACAACTCACTTGTACAAAAGCAAAACACAGCAGATGTTGGAAATCCAAAATAAAACCACAAAATGCTTGAAATATTCAGCAGATCAGGCACCACCTGTGGACAGATATTTCACGTTTATATTTCAAATCATTATAATCGATGATTCACTTTATAACCAGCAACACATGAAAGCTTCACTAACTCAGCAGAAATATTTTAAATGATGGGGACAGTGGAAAAACTGGAGTTACCACCAGGTGATCTCACTCAATGCTGTTCATTTAATCGAAGTTACCAACCAATTGCAAGAATGAAATATCTAGTCACTTTACTCATGCCGACTGTTTTCTTTGGCACATCCACTGCTGATACAATACCTCAGCAACCTGGACCATGGGATTTCTTCAGAGGATTTCCATCAACATCATATGCAATCCAGATAAAAACAATTCCAGAGAAGGACATGGATGTGGAATGGACCAGACAGACAATGAGTAAATCAGCAGATACAATCAAGGACGACGGTTGATGGTTGGCGTGGACTCAATGGGCTGAAGGTCGTTTTCCCGTGCTGTTTATCCCCCCTCCGGGAGCAGGGATGATAGGGAAAGGGAGAGGTTATGGAATCAAATTTCGGGGCAGAGGTCGAGTTGGGAAACAAAGGGAGGTGGGTGACAGGTGGGGAAAATGGGAGTCAGGTCGAGTTATTGGAGGATGGAGCTGAAGTTATAAGAGGCCGGGGCGGGTGACATGAGGGGAAATGAGCCTGAACGTGTTGGAATCTGATGTAAGGAAGTGGATAAATGGGAACACAGTAAGTGAGAGATGATGGGCAGACCGGTATTAATTTATTATTGTTACTTGTACCGAGGTTCAGTGAAATAACTTGTCTTACAAACCGACCGTACGGGTCAATTCATTACACAGTGCAGTTACATTGGGTTAGTACACAGTGCATTTATGTGGTACAGGTAAAATCAATAACAGTACAGAGTAAAATGTCACAGCTACAGAGAAAATGCAGTGCAATGAGGTGCAAAGTCGTGAGGTTATTGTCCATCTCATTGTGCAAAGGAACCATTTAATAGTCATATCGGAGTGGGATAGAAGCAGAGGGAACCCAGTGCGTAACAGGTGGATGGAACCAGTTGAGGAGCCTGTGGGAAACACAAAAATAAGTCATGGGAGCAGGAAGGTGCTGCGGATCAAAAGTCAGAAGGACCAAAGGTGGATCGGAAAGAGGGAGGAGAACATGGGAAGTGCGGGTTACCTGAGATTGGAAAATGTAATGCTCTGATCACTGGGTTGCAGACTACCCACGCAGAATGTATGGTGTTGTTCTTCTAGTTTGTGTTGGGCCTCGCCGTGGTAGTGGAGGAGGACAGGTACAGGGCGGCGGGTGTGGGAATGGAAACGTTATTTGAAACAGAATGAATACCGGAGCTCAGACGGCTACTGCGGACAGATCGCAGGTGCTCTGCAAACCGGTGGCATCGTCAACACTTGTTCTCGTTCATGTGGGGAAGGCCTCTGAATGCAGGAGACAAGGTTGCAGGAGGAAGCATTTGAACCTTTGCCTCATCTGGCAGGGCTGTTTCAATCCCTGGATGGTGGTAAGGCAGGTGGAGTGGGAACTGGTATGACACCTCCTCCGGTTCCAGGGATTGTGCCAGGTGTTGGAGAGTGATGAATGGACCAGGGAGTTAAGAGAGGGTGGTCATTTCTATTTTAACTTTTTTTTAATTTAAAAAAAAATTTGCAGCGTGGTAACGGGCCCTTCCGGCCCAACGAGTCCTCGCCGCCCATTTTAAACACAATTAACCTACCCGTACGTCTTTGCTGTCACAGCATCAACAGCCTTGACTTCCCCCGCCTACTCCAACCACACCAAGGACGGAGCACTCCACTCACTTCGTACCAAATTGACATCAGCATGAAATCAGCCGACAGGGGTGGTGCCGTTGTCATCTGCAGACTGAACTCTAACTTAAAGAGCCGTTTCTGGCTCCACCTGCCCATCATCTACCTCTTGTCTGCTTTCCATTATCATCTTCCTCACTTATCAGATACCAACACTTGTAGACTCTTGTGTCCCCACGTATTATCCTCCAGCCTCTGTATCTTCAGCCTCAACCCCAAAGCTTGTCTCCATCTGATCCCCACATTTTCCCCACTTTGCCTGTCTCATAGAACCATTCAACACCACAGCACAGAAAACAGGACATTCGGCCCTTCTGGTCTGTGCCGAAACTTTATTCCGCTAGTCACATTGACCTGCACCCAGTCCATAACCCTCCAGACCTCTCCCACCCATGTATCTATCCAATTTATTTTTAAAACTTAAAGAGTGAGCCAGCATTTACCACGTCAAATGGCAGCTCGTTGCACACTCCCACCACTCTCTGAGTGAAGAAGTTCCCCATAATGTTCCCCCTAAACCTTTCTCCTTTCACCCTAAAGCCATGCCCTCTCGTACTTCTCTCTCCTAATCTAGGTGGAAAGAACCTACTCGCACTTACTCTGTCTATGCCCCTTATTCTGTCAAATCTCCCCTCATTCTTTTGCGCTCCAAGGAATAAAGTCCTAACCTGTTCAATCTTTCCCTGTAACTCAACTCCTGAAGACACGGCAACATTCTAGTAAATCTCCTCTGCACTCTTTCAAACTTACTGATATCCTTCCTGTAGCTAGGTGACCAGAAATGCACACAATACTCCAAATTCGGCCTCACCAATGTCTTATACAACCTCACCATAACATCCCAATTCCTGTACTCAGTACTTTGATTTATAAATGCCAGGATGCCAAAAGCCTTCTTTACAACCCTATCTATCTGTGATATCACTTTCAAGGAATTATGTATCCGAACTCCCAGATCCCTTTGTTCCTCTGCACTCCTCAGCGCCCTACCATTTAATGTGTATGTCTTACCTTGATTTGTCCTTCAAAAATACAACACCTCACGTGTCTGCATTAAATTCCATCTGCCATTTTCTGGCCCATTTTCCCAGTTGTTCCAGATCCCGCTGCAAGCTTTGAAAGCCTTCATCACTGTCCACGAGGCCTCCAATCTTAGTGTCATCAGCAAACTTGTTGATCCAATTTACCGCATTATCATCTAGATCATTGATATCGACAATAAACAACAATGGTCCCAGCACAGATTACCGAGGCACACCACCAGTCACAAACCTCCAGTCTGAGAAACAATCATCCACTACCACTGTCTTCTCCCACACAGCCAGTTTCGAATCCAGTTTACAACCTTTCCATGGATACCTAGTGTCTGAACCTTCTGAACTAACCTCCCATGTGGGACCTTGTCAAAGGCCTTACCAAAATCCATGTAGACAAAAACCACAGCCTCTCCTTCATCTACTTTCTTGGTAACCTCCTCGATAAACTGTACAAGATTCATTTAACACGATCTATCACTCACAAAGCCATGCTAACTATATCCGATCTCTCAGAACACCTTCCAATAATTTACCTACTACTGATGTTAGGCTCACCAGCCTGTAATTTCTTGGTTTACTTTCAGAGCCTTTTTTAAACAACGGAACAACATGAGCTACCCTCCAGTCCTCCGGCACGGGACCTGTGGCTAAGGACATTTACCTATATCTGCCAGGGCCCCTGTATTTTCTACACTAGTATTTCTCAAGGTCCGAGAAAATATCTTGTCAGGCCCCGGGGATTTATTTACCTTTATTCACTGTAAGGCAAGCACTTCCTCCTCTTTAATCAACTATATGTTACATGACACTGCTGCTTGTTTCTCTTCCTCCATATACACTATGCCAGTTTCCTGTGTAAATACTGCTGAAAAAAAAACTGTTTAAGATCTCTCCCATCTCCTGAGGTTCCATACATAGACGACCACTCTGATCTTCTCGGTAACCAAATGTGTCCCTTACTATCCTTTTACTCCTAATATACTTGATGAAACCCTTCGGGTTTACCTTCACATTATCTGCCAAAGCAACCTCATGTCCTCTTTTTGCCTTCCTGATTTCCTTTTTTTACAGTAATTTCTTCCATTTATATACTCTTCAATCTATAGTCTCCAACCTATCATCCACCACCCTCAAGCGTCATCCCTCAGAAACCCTCAAGGACAACATTGATTGAATAAGAATGTGCACTGAGCCACGCCAGTGTGTGGCTAATTTTCCATGACTGGATATGACAGGACTATGGTGATTTGAATTGCTCCATTGGCTGTGGGATCATCGAGCTGTCGACAACGCTGGTTTGAAGCCAGAAGGCGGAGCAGAGCAGCGCAGCAGCGTTTCTGATTGGCTTATTTTGAGTCACACTAGCCAATAAGTGAAAGGCAGGCTGAAACGAAACAGCTGAGAGTTGCAGTACAGTGTTTGAGCACGTGCTTAGGCTGCGGCTCGAGAGCCTCCGGGAGGATGCTGAGCAGAGCAACACGTAAAAGAGGTTAGAATTGTCTTAAAAATTACTCTTCGGATCAGTGCAGCTGGGATGGCAGTGAATGCAGTAGTATGCTCCTGCTGCAGGATGTGGAGATCAGGGAAATTGCCAGCAGACTGAAAATTCTCCTGTGTGAAGTGTAGTCCACTGCAGCTCCCGACTGGCCACATTAAGGAACTGGAGCTGGATGGACTTAACATCATCCAGGATGCTGAGAACGTCATTGATGAGAGTTTTACCGAGGTTGTCACAACTAAAGGTGCAGACAGCAGATGGTTGGGTGACCACTAGGAAATGTGGAGGGAGCAGGAAGACAGTGCAGGATTCCTGTATGGTCATTCCCCTCAGCAACAAGTGTACATCTTTGGATACTGCTGGGGAATGACCTATTAGGTCACAGCAACAGCAGCCAGGTCAACAATGACAGGAGGCTCAATAGTTGGGGGAACAGACAGGATATTCTGTGGCAGCAAAAATGTGGAAAGGTTGGTGTGTTGCTTCCCAGGTGTCAGGGTAAATAATGTCTTGGAGCGGCTACATAACATTCTTCAATTGGGGGTGGGGGGGGGAGTGCAGAGAGAATAAATATCCAGAGGTCGTCGGACACACTGGCACCAATGACATAGGTGGAAAGGGGGATGAGGTCCCGCGTAGTGAGTATCGGGAGTTAGGAATGAGGCCGAAATGCATGACCGATAGTAATAACCTCTGGATTACTCCTGGCACCACGTGCTAGTGAGGACAGGGACAGAAAAATTGAACAGATGAACGGATGGCTGAGGAGATGATGCAGGGGACAGAGTTTCAGGTTCTTGGATCAGTAAAACCTCTTTTGTGGCAGGGACAACCTGCACAAGGAGGACAGATTGCACCTCAACTAGAAACAGATATCCTGGCAGAGAGTTACACCTCTGTTGCACGGGAATGTTTAAACTAGTGTGGTCGGGGAATGAGAACCATATCAGAAAGAGGAGGGATTGAGAGGAAGGGAGATGTCATTACCATTAAGTGTGCAAGGAAGGACATGTAGAAGCAAGGTAATAGACACAATGGGACGGAAGGGCTGAAGCGTGCTTACTTTAATGCAAGGAATATTAAGGGTTGGGGAGATGAACTTAAAGCATTGATCAGTTCTGGAACTATGATGTTGTGACCATTAGAGACTTGGTTGAGAGAGGGACAGGATGGGCTGATTACTGTTCTGGAGTTTCCATGTTTTACAAGAGATTGAGATCGAGAGGGAGGTAAAAGAAGAGCGGGAGATGCATTCCTAATCAGGGATAAGATCACCGATGCATAAAAACTCAGTGGAAGGGTCATCAACTAATTCAACATGGCTAGAACGCAAAATGCAGAAAAGTGCAATCAATTCAATGGGTTAACACTGGAGATACCCCCAATAGCCACTGATAAATCTACGGATATGAAGGTGGATGAGGGAAAGGTGCGTAAACAGTGTTGTCAGAGTGGCTGACTTCAACTTTCCCGAAAAAGGCTAGGACTTCCTTACTGCAAGGGGGTTAGACGGCGGGGGATTTGTTAGGTGCACCTGAGAGGGTTTCTTAAATCAGTATGTAGAATGTCTAACTGGAGGAGGGGCCATACTGGATCTGGTATGCACCTTGCGGAAAAGTATGAAATTGAGGCAAGGGAAAATAACGAGAGTGTTAGGCGGGAGCAGGGGAAAGATTATTGGGAACAGTTGATTTTGGGCAACTGCACATCTGCCGTGGAGGATGTTCAATGACAAACTGCACAGAGTACAGAACCAGTATGTCCCAGTGAGAAAGAAGGACAAGGATGGCAAGGTAAAGGAACTTTGGATTCCGAGAGGTCGTGAATTTATTCAAGAAGACAAAGAACGCACATTTAAGATTTAGGAAGCTAAAAATCAAACATGGCGCTTGAGGAATACGAAGAAGCCTGAAAACAGTTCAGGAAGGAAATTAGGAGAGCCAAGACAGGCCATGAAAGGTGACTGGCAAGTTGGATTAAAGCGAATTCCAAGACAATCTACGCGTACATCAAGAGCAAAAATAAAAACAGGAAGAGGGTAGATCTACTCATGGATAAAGGAGAGAAAATGTACTTTGAGACGGAGGATGTGGACGAGGTCCTAACTGACCACATTGCGTCGGTGTTCACCAAGAAGGACATGGAACATCACAAGATCAGAGTGAAGCACACTAATAGGCCAGGATATTTTGAGATAAAGAGGTGGCATTAGGTCTCTTGTGGAACATTAGGAAAACTATGTTGTCAGAGTCTGATACGATATACCCCAGGTTTATGAAAGAGGCAAGAGGGGAGATTGATAGGGCCTTGACCCAGAACTTTGTGTCCTCTCTAGCCACAGGTGAGGCCCTGGAGGACTGGGAAGTGGCTAATGTGGTTCCTTTTTCAAGAAGGGAAGATATAGACCGGATAGTGTCACATCAGTGATGGGGAAAGTATTGGAGAGGATTCTTCGGGATAGGATTTATGAGCATTTGAAAAAAACATGGACTAATCAGGCACAGTTAACATGGCACTGTGCGGGACAGATCAAGTCTTACTAAGTTGGTTGACCTTTTCGAGGAGGTGACGAAGGTGATTGATGAAGGGAGAACAATGGATATTTCCCACATATATTTTAGTAAGGCATTCGATAAGGTTCCTCATGCTAGATATCCAGAAGATTAAGATGCATGGGATCCATGGTGTCTTGGCCATTTGGATTCAGAGCTGGCTGGCCCATAAAAGACAGAGGGTAGTGGCCGATGGGTCTTATTCTGGCTGGAGGTCGTTGACTAGCGGTGGTGTGCGTGGATCCGCAATGGGACTTCATCAGTTTGTGATATCTGGAAACGTGGATGGGTAAGTTGGTATCTTTTCAGATGACACAAAGATCTGCAGTGCTGTGAATAGTGTAGAAGATTGCCAAAAGATACAACAAGATATAGATCAGCTGCAGCTGGACAGAGAAATGGCAGATAGTGTGTAATCCGGCCAAGTGTGACGTATTGCACTTTGGAAGGTCACATGTAAGAGGAAAGCACATAGGTAATGTCAGGACATTTCACATCATTAACGAGCAAAAGATTTTAGCTCTCTGAAAGTGCCCGTATAAATTGGTAGGGTAGCACAAAAGACGTATGACATGGTTGTCTTTATTAGTCAAGGCATTGTCAGGAATCAGAAAGTTACGTTTCAGCTTTATAAAACTCTGCTGAAGACTCATCTCGATCACTGCATTCAATTCTGGTCGCCCCCTTATCGGGAGGATGTGGATGCCCTGGAGAGGGTACAGAAGAGGTTCACCAGGATGCTTCCTTTATTAGAGGGCTTTACTAATAAGGAGAGGTGGGACAAACTGAAATTGTTTTCTCTGGAGAAGCAGAGGCTGAGGGGAGAGCTGACAGAAGTTTATAAAATTAAGGGAGGCATAGATTGATAGCTGGTATAGTTTTCCAGGGTCGAAATGTCTGATACATACACTAGGGGGCATGCAATTAAGGCGAGAGAGGGAAAGTAGACAGATGTGTGGGGCAAGTGTTTTGTTTGGAAACAGAGTGTTGGGTGCCTGGAATGCGTTTCCAGGGTGTACTGTGGAGGCAGATATGGTGGAGGGGTTTAAAGAGGCTTTGATAGGCACACGAATGTTCAGGGAATAGAGGGATGCGGACCATGTCCATGCTGAATGGAGAGTTTAATTAGGCATCATTAGCTTAATTTATTCTGCACAACACCATGGGCCGATGGACCTGTTCCTGTGCTGTAGTCTTCTATGTTCTAATGCGGCTTCCACTGCCCATTGTCAACACAGACGTATGGTACAACTTTATCAGCTGGGCAACTCCTTTATTGCTGCTCCTGATCTCCCCTCCCACACTCCATCATAAACCACCTCCCTCTCCCCCAGTGTTCATGGTATTGTCAGTTATGGTGAAGTGAGTAAGATATTGGTCCATGAGCTCGTGGATTATGGTTAGTTACAACTCTGCTGCTGCTACTGAATATAATGTCTTGTGAGCACTGAGTTTTGCTGCTCTACCTGACAATATGACAGCTGTGGGTTCTTTGTGGTTTAATCAAATGAAATGCCCTGATGGGATTGAATCAGATGATCAGTTGTAGTTCACTTCTCCCATACCACTGTGTTAAGCACAGCATGCTCGGAAGGAACAGATGACTGAATCTACAGTCCCCAGCTCCGTGTCTCACAGAATTTAGACCTGATGCCGGATCTGTGGGACACAATTGATCAGAGATCCATTTGCACTGCAGTGAAGAGCCCCAGGAGTGTGAGAAGTGGAGAGAGACTGACCTTGTTCTCTCTTCCCTCTGCTGCCACAGTTCCGTGACGTTGGAATAAACATGAGGTAATGTTCCTCCAACTCACCTCATGTTCCTGTCCACTGAAATGTTGCTCATCTCTCAACATCAAGCTGAGCCCTTCAACCCCTTCTTCAGTCGCAGGTTTCAGTCTCTCCCGGTAGAAGTTTGACAACCGGAACAGTTGGTAATCCCCGCACTGTGTCAGGAGCTCAGATATTGCTGTCTTTGGATCTGTGAGTAAAAGGAGAAGCTAAACTACAGCCCAAACGCAAATGGAATATAAATGGCTGCCCAGAACACAAATGAAAAAATAAACTCTGCAGGAATAAAACCTTCCTCTGCTCAACCCTCACCACCCAGCCCACAGATGATCCTCATTATCCGCTCTCCACAGTGATGATTTCTCCTTCAGTTCAGCAACATTTCCACTGTCACGATAATTAGAAACTGAGTGAAAGATGTGGATCTCCAAAACGATAACCAGCTCTACCAACCCCACCCACCACCACCTGCAAGGTCCATGCGCAGCAACTTCCAGCACGAACAGTGCCAGTCCCATTTGTCTTGAGGTACGCACTCCTGGATTACTTCTTCAACATGTTCCCTTAATATGCTCAGGCACAGGGCATGATCACTCCCAATGTCACTCGTTAGTGTGTATCACATTACAGAGGGAGGGAACACCTCCATTGCGTAGAGCAGTTGGGAATCGGCTGCATTCGGTCTGAAGTCACACATAGGCCGGGGTAACACTGCCAGGTTTCCATCCATGAATGGGATGTGTGGACCAGTTTGGTACCAAAGATAATCCAGCAGTTACACGTTCACCAAAACGGACACTGGTCTTTCAGGACAGATCTATTTATCACTTCGTTATTCCAGCCACTTTGGTGGGATTCCAACACATCTTGGTCCAGGGTTCTGGATATTCACAGCCCAATAAATGGCACCATATACACTATTTAGAAATCTCCATCTCCCTCCCCCTCTTTATGCTGCCATGTCCCCACTTTGACCAATAAGGGATATTCGCTGATGACTGCACACAACTCATCGCAATTCGTGTTTGCTCAGATAATATTGCCAAGATATAACCAAATGTAGGAAGACATGGACGATATTCAGGCCTTGGCTGATAGGTGACAAGTAACATTAGCGACACACAAGTGCCGGGCAATGACGATATCAAAGAAGGGAAAGTTGAACCATCACGCCCTGAAATTTAATGGCGTTACCATCACAGAATCCTCACTATGAAGATTAACATTAATCAGAAACGGAGCTGAAGCCGCTATATACAACACGTGGTCAAAAGAGCAGGTCCGGGGCCAGGAATGCTGCGGCGGTAAAGTCATCTTCTAAGTCCCCAAAGCCTGCCCACCATCTACAAGGCTCAAGTCAGGCGTATGATGGACTATTCTCCACTTGCCCGGATGTGCAGCTTTAACAACAATCAAGAAGCCCGACACGATACAGGACGCCACACATAGCCATTCACTCACTCCACAACCGGAGAACGGGAGCAGTAACTTGACGCATCTGCAGGATGCACGACAGCAACTCAAGACTCCTTCAAAAGCACCTTCCAAACCCACCCAGTCTCTCCCAGCTAGAATGACCAGGTCATCAAAACCATGGGAACTCCACCACCAGAAAGTTGCCCTCCAAGCCACACACCATCCTGCCTTGGAAATATATCACCATTCCTTCACCTTGGGTCAAAATCCCAAAACTCCCCCCACCAACAGCATTGTGGGTAAACCCGCACTACAAGGACTGTAGAGGTTCAAGAAAGCAGCTCCCCACCACCTTCTCAAGGGAAATTGGAGATGGGCAATGAGACGCTGGCTGAACCTGCAAAGCCCACTTCGCTTGAACAAATAAAAAGGCTTCAGTCCTAATATGCCCAGACACAAACATTATTGGCATTATTATGCTGGAATTTCTGTGATTTTCGTAACACCAGTGATGTTTTATCTGGGTACGTTTGCCTTTGCCGTTGCCCTGTTATAACCTGCTATTAAATATGTTCCTCGCCACCATTTCATCTATCCCTTCAAAGCCAACTTAAGACCACCTGGATTGCAAGTCAGATGGAGACTCCGGCTCTGTCCTGCAGATACAAGATCACTGGTCTCCTCGAAAAATTGGCAGAGGGGTAAATTCAGCCCGTCTCGACTGTTGTTGTTCCCAACCACGGCTGCTTTTCTGCCTACTTCCCTTCCCAGAGATGGCTCCCCTGTTTTAAGTCTTATCTTTCCTCTACCTACAGGGAGGCAACATCTCCATTTGGGACCTGCTCCCTGGAGAAGACTCTGCTTATTCTCCCAACAACAGAAACCACATCACTCTTTCTCTTCTTTACTGTGTTTGATGTGCCCATCACCATCGCATCAGTCTGGGTGACCTCCGGCTCCCTGGGTCACTATTTCTCAGGAAGCCTCTCTCCTCACATTAATGCACACCTGAATCTTCCATTAGGGTGATCCATCCCCCTTCTGTCAGTTCCTCTACCCTCTCACCCAGTGTATGTGCTGCCCGTGGAAGTTAACTCTCTCCTCACTCAGCCTCTTCCTTATTCCCTCTTACGTTGTGAACTGCAGGCCGAAGCACCAGATCCGGAACTGATGCCAAGACAACATTTATATTTGAATGAATTATGGAACACTCCTGTGTACTTGATTTTGAGTTCACTGCATCCACAACACCTCCCCATCTTTTTGCATCTTCAGCCATGGTGGTGACAGGCGATCCCAACATAAGATAAGATATCTTTATTAGTCAGATGTACATCGAAACACACAGTGAAATGCATTTTTTGCGTAGTGTGTTCTGGGGCAGCCCGCAAATGTCGCCAACTTCCTGCGCCAACATAGCACGCCCACAACTTTCTATTCCGTACGTCTTTGGAACGTGGGAGAAAACCAGAGCACCCGGAGGAAACCCACACAGACACGAGAAGAACGTACAAACTCCTTAGAGACAGTTGTCGGATTTGATCCCAGGTCGCTGGCGCTGTAAAGCGTTAGGCTAACCGCTGCACTAACGTGCCTGCCCTCTACACTACCGTGCAGTGTAATATATAGTATTATTATAAATAATATAATAATAAAATAATAAAATAAATGTAATAAATAGTAGTGTTGGTGTTCTATGATAAACAGTATATTCACAGGACAATCAGACAATAATTAACATGACGAGGAAGATTTTGCCTTGTGAACTGGGAACCACCACCAACATCCTGGGGTTCAGCAGTAACCAGAAATTGAACTGAACCAGCCACTTCAATACTGTTACAACATCAGCTCACAGGATGGGAATCTTTCAGTGAGTAACACCTCGCCTAACAGCCCATATTTACCCTCGATCTACAAGGCACATGTCAAGATTTGATGCAGTTCCAACACCATCCATGACAAGGCAAACTACCTGACTGGCAGTCCATCAATCACTGGAGTAAACGGGTCAATTTTGGATGAGGAATCGGCAAATAGTCTGGTGCCACAGGGATCAGTGCTGGTTCTCAACTATTTGCAATCTATGTTAATGACTTGGATGAAGGGACCAAGTGTAGTCCTGCCAAATTTGATTATGAAACATAGAACGGTTCAGCACAAGAACAGTCCCTATGCCCACGATGTCTGCGCCAACCATGATCTCACTTTGAACTCATTCCACCATGGTCCATATACCTCTATTCTCCGACAGTCTATGAGTCTGTCTAAATGAATCTTAAACATTGCAGTTGTATCTGCTTCCACCACTTCCACTGACAGCGCGTTCCAGACACTGACAACTTTGTGCATCAAAATGTGAATCGCACATTTCCTTTAAACTTTCCTCCGATCACTTCAAATCTCTGCCCTTTAGTATTTGACGCTTCCACCCTCAGTAAAAGACCGATTATCAACCCTGTCATGCCCCTTGTAACATCAGATGTCTCTATCAAGTCTCAACTAAGCTTTAAACGCTCCAGAGAAAACAGTCCAAGTTTCTTCTCCTTACAGCTGATACTCTCTAATCCAGGTAACATCCTGGTGAGGCTCCTCTGCACCCCCTACAAAGCTGTAAGGAAAGAGTTAAATTTGTTGGAAGTCATATGTGATTCCTCCTTGGTACGCGCAAAAATATGTAACACAAAATGGTTGTTGAAAGACAAAATGGTGTTGGAGAAACAAAGGACTGCAGATTCTGAAATCTAGATGAAAAACTCTATGATGCTGGGGGAACACAGCAGGCCAGGCTGCATTGGTGGAGAAAAGCAGGCAGTCAATGTTTCAGGTCAGGAACCTTCTTCAGGACTGAAGATAGGAAAAGGGGGAATCCCAATATATAGGAGGGAAAAACAGAGCAGTGATAGGTGGATAAAAGAGGGGAGGCTTGGTGGGGGGAAATGGTGTTAGCTTGGAATGTGGGAATGCCGTGAACCAGTAAAAGGGTAACACTCCACAGCATTGAAGAGTAGATCATTGTGAAAAACATGCTTGTCTGGGAAAGGAAAATGATGCCCAGCTGCAGGAACTACCTGGTATTGTACCATGGGAAAGTACTAGGGAAAGGGGATTTAAGGGTATAAAAAGGGGTTAATACTTTGTGCCAAAGTACTCTCGATTTATGCTCGATTCGCAGCAGGTAAATTGACTGACAGACGGGAGTGTAACATGAGGAGTTATAGAAGAAGAAGAAGAGCCATACAGCACAAAACAGGCCCTTCGGCTCACCATGTTGTGCCATCTGTCAAACCACCCTAACCCTTTTCTCCCGCATATCCCTCTAATCTCACATTCCTCCATATGCCTATCCAACAAACTCTTGAACCTCTCCAATGTATCTGCCGCCACCACCACCCCAGGCAGTGCCTTCCATGCACCAACCACTCTCTGGGTGAAAAACCTCCCCCTGACATCTCTCCTGAACCTTCCACTCATAACCTTAAAGCCATTCCCTCTCGTCTTGAGGATCTGTGCCCTGGGAAGGAGGAGCTGACTGTTTTTCCTCTTAATATTTTATATACCTCTATCATGTCTCCTCTCAACCCCCTCCTTTCCAGCGAATAAAGACCTAACACTTTAAGCATCTCCTCATATTCCATACGCTCTAATCCAGGCAGCATCCTAGTAAATCTCCTCTGCACCCTCTCCAATGCCTCCACATCCTTCCTATAATGAGGCGACCAGAACTGAACACAGTACTCCAAGTGTGGTCTAACTAGAGTTTTGTAAAGCTGCATCATAACCTCGCGGCTCTTGAACAATCCCACGACTTATGAAATCTAACATCCCATAGGCCTTCCTAACTGCTGTATCCACCTGTGAGGCAACTTTCAGTGAACTGTGAATATTAACCCCCAGATCCCTCTGCTCCCCTACACCGCCAAGTACCTTGCCATTTACCCTGTACTCTGCCCTGGAGTTTTTCCTTCCAAAGTGCACCACCTCACACTTCTCTGGATTGAACTCCATATGCCACTTGTCAGCCCAGCTCTGCATCCTATCAATATCCCTCTGTAAGCTCTGACAGCCTCCACACTATCCACAACACCGCCGATCTTAGTGTCGTCCGCAAACTTACTAACCCAGCCTTCCACCCCCTTATCTAAGTCATCTATAAACATCACAAAAAGGAGGTCCCAGAACCGATCCCTGTGAGACACCATTAGTCACTGCCCTCCAATCCGAGGGTACTCCTTCCACCACAACTTTCTGCTTTCTACAAGCAAGCCAATTCCTAATCCACACAGCCAAGCTTCCCTGTATCCCTTGGCCTCTGACCTTCTGAAGAAGCCTACCATGAGGAACCTTATCAAACGCCTTACTAAAATCCATATAGACCACATCCACCGCACTACCCTCATCAATCTTCCTCGTCACCTGTTCAAGAGATAATGCCAGACAATGAAACTCACAAGGAATCAAGAGATTTGTGGTAGAGTGGAAATGTGACAGAGGAAACAAGATCTGACTGAATGACAAGCAGGTCGGGCGTGGGATGGGGTGGGGGGTGTGATTCACTATTCCTGCTTCTGATGTTTATTTATAACATTCATTTCCGCACCAATGGAACATGGTGGTGACACTGTCTGCCAGCTATAAGATCAACTGCAGTTACTTACATCGTCTGTTCTGACAGCACCTCTTAAACCAACGAGGTCTTGCACCAAGGATGACAAGCATGGCGAGTGGTGAACATCACCATCTGCACAGTAACATTTTCTCAAACACAAATCCCGGAAATAGTCTTTACATCTGTACAGTTACCTTTCCTCTAATACACATCCCTGAAGAACTCAGAGCAGGTACTACATTCCCATGTTCCCACTGATCCCACATGCACCCACTGTCCATTCCCTCTCCACTTCATGTGCTATACTCGTTCGTTCCCTCCCACTCTATTTCCTCTCTTCTCTGTTGCCCATTCCCCAATAAGGCCTCTCACTTTCCTTTCCCCCAACCTCAAATGTTTCATTATTCTGCTGCCCCCACTCCCCTCACATTTCACTCACCTGCTCCTTGGTTGAGGCTTGATGATTCCTTGATTAATGAGCCTCTGATGTCATAGGCAATCGCCTCACTTGGGCCAGTTCCATGGCCCTGACTCGTGTTTCTGGTCCCACTCCCACTGGTCTGACTTTGTTCCCTTTCCTCCAAGGGCGGAACACATTCCATTGGGACACTGCCCTCAATCCGGCTTTGCTTTGGTGTCGGAGTTCCCGTATCCTGATCATCTTCCCTTGAAGATCCGATTGGCAAAAGTCTCTTGAAAACTTTCTCTATGTGAGTTAATTTCCTACCTGAAAAATCACAAATTACAGGTTACGGTGGAGTGATTTAGATCTGAGCAAAACACAGATTCAAAATGGTTGGCTGCAATGTGAGCTGAGGTTCTGAGTGAGCAGATTTTGTAGCGGGATTATGCTGGTGAATGTGAACTGGGTCACTTGCCGGGTGTCCAGCTCGAGAAGCAGGTGACTAAACACACCCACTGTCTGACAGAACAGGGCAGACACTGTAACATTGATTATAAATAACACTGTAGATGAATACACTGATGACCAGGGGATCTTTATGGTACTAAAGCCGAGGCAAATATTACTGGGATTATCCTCCACAAGCTAAATCCTCCTCGGGTCACAGACTGTCCGGTCCCCCATGGCCTATCTGACCCGGGTCATTTTCCCCAATCCCTGGGTCCCTATCCTCCCCGGGACACACGGTGCGCAATCTCGCATTGCCCACCTTTGCCATGTCACACACTCACCCATCCCCCGGGACATATTCTCCACGGGTTACACACCGTCCGATCCCCTGGGGTCTACCCTCCCCGGTTCACACACTTCCCGGTCACTATCCAAGTGAACCCCTGCACTCTGCGATGAGATCACAGGTCTCCTGCTTCTGACATTTCAAGTATCCTGATAATGATTTTTATTCAGACTGAAGAATATGACACATTAAGTCCATCAGACCCAACACCCATGACTGGTTTCCTTTCTACATCCTTTCCTAGACTGGTCTCTTGAGAAGACTGTGTATTCCCGTGACAAAGGAAACCCCATCACTGTCACTCTCCCATTTCTGCCTCTGACCTGCTCAAAGCCACTGTTCCACTCCGGGTATCCTCCTGCTTCCTAATTCACTCCATTCCTCAGGTGGCTGCGCTACTCATTCTCTGTGCTTATGCATATCAAAACCCCCATAACGGTGACTTATTAGACAATTCCTTCCGTCTGTGCTGCCGCCTGGAGATGTCAACTCTCTGTGCTCAGGCCCTTCCTTGTTCTCACTTCCTCAGGTATTTGCATCAGATCCAGACCTACTATCAGGACTACATTTATATATTTCGAGAAGACTGCACACACCTGCGTGTTTTCTTGATGTGGAGGTCACTGCATCTCCTCCCCCGCCGGCACCTTCAGCCATGATAGTGACAGGTGATCCCAAATTCCAGTGTTCTGGAATAAACAAGATCAGCAGGAGCATTAATTGACAC
>NW_026262476.1:66489-82398 GCF_009764475.1 Pristis pectinata
AGCAACAAAAGAAACACACTGAGTCATGATTCACTGTTAATATCTACTTTATTAATAACTACTTATGATATGAAGAAAAATAAAAGTAAAAATGTTATTATGTTGGAAGTAAAAATGTTAAACCTTGAACATTAACCCCAAAACTAATCTCATCGTGTGTGTGTGGCAAATTCGCAAACAAGTCCAGGAATGGTTCTTAAAGTTCAGTTCAACAAGCCATAAGTGAAGCAAGAGCAAAGGCTTCTTTAACAACCACCGTTGTCTGAAGGTAAAGCGTAAATGTAGAGAGAACATAGAGAGAGTAATTACGAAATCCAGATGTTCCACGATGGAACCTAAACGACACCTCAGTGTTCACTCGGTAGTGACTTCCTCACCCCGAAAAGCATCCGAATCATGGCCGTCCACACAAATACACGTTTCCCTCTGCAGGTCAGCAACACAGTGAACTCCACCGGATTACTCCCAATTTTCAAACGTGGATTGTACTGACAGACACGGTTATCGTTTCTCATCCATCGATAGACAAACCAGCAGGCTGGTGTCTCTCTCCCTTCTCTCTCTCTCTCTCTCTCTCTCTCTCACTGACTTCCACTGACTTCAACACCATCATGATGTCCTTTATCTTCTGTTGACATAAGCACGCCCCACACACACAAACACACACACACACACACACACACACACACACACACACACACACACACACACACACACACACACACACACACCACGATGCTCTATCTTAAAGGGACATTCGTCTAGTCCGCAACAACACCATTCCACTCAGCTCTCTACCTCCTTCATGTACTCCGACTCGTTGTCGTTTGAGATAGGGACTACAACGGTGGTATCATCTGCAAACTTGTAGATGGACTTAGAGCAGAATATGGCCACACAGTCATGAGTGTATAGGGAGCATAGTAGAGGGCTGAGGATGCAGCCTTGTGGGGCACCAGTGTTGAGAATAATCGTGCCGGATGTATCCTCACTGTTTGCGGTCTGTTTGTTAGAAAGTCAAGGATCCAGTTACAGAGGGAGGTGTTGAGTCGTAGGTTTCGGAGTTTGGTGACAAACTTGCTTGGTGTTATTGTATTGAAGGCAGGACACACGTGAAGGAACCACGGTGTCAGGGAAAACAGGAAGAGAGCACATTATTTGATCAGTGACAGATTGAGAAATGTTCATGTTCATAGGGAGCTGGGTGTCCATGTGTCAGTGACTGAAAGAAAACATGCAGGCGCAACAAACTGTGAAAGTAAATGGTGTGCAGACAGGTATCCCGCCCTGACAATAAAGAATAAACCGATTTTGAATGATGTTTGTAAAGAGGTTCAACTCAGAGACATCTGCAGACAAATTTAATCACATTGTTAATTCCAAGGGTTTCACGACTGTCTGCGGCACCTCCCTCTCTCGCTGATGCAGGGGAAGATTCCTTCATTGGCACTTTGTCGGATTGGGATGGGTCAGCTTGTGACCTCTGATCACTCTGCTCTTTGATTTTATTGAGCATAAAGCGAGCTGCTGGAGGAACTCAGCGTGTGAAGCAGCTATGTGGAGACAATGGGATGTTTGACGTTTCAGGTCAAGACCCTGCATTCAGACACAGATCCTGATGCAGGTTCTCCACCCCAAACATTCGCCAGCAGTTTGTGTTTTGCTCCACATTCCGCCATCTGCACTTTCTCGTGTCTCACTTTCATTTGATGCATTGGCGAAGGAAGGCAACTTATTGAACCACTTCCGCTGCTGTCCCCAGGGACAAGTGGAGACGTACACCAAGTGCCTCTGTTGCTCAGTGTTCTGTAATGCTCCACCGATCGCTGTGTGATTCCCAGGCTTTTCGTTTTTCCAAATACACCACCCCATATGTTTGAAGAATACCGGCCAACTGTTCTGTCCGTCATACCTAACTCACCCATATTGTTCTGTTGGTGAAGGTCCCCCTCCTCACTGACAACACCACCAATATTAAGCTCATCTGTGAACTTAATCATTCCTGCCAGGTTGAAATCCAGGTCATAACTGTCCGTCACAGGCATCAAGGGGCCCAACACAGATCCCTGTGTTAAAACATGGAGCACACACTTCCCCTAACAACACAACCCTCAGCCTCACCTTCTGCCAACATTCACAGGGACTGCTCTGGACCACCTTTGACAAATTACCCTGCACCTCATGCCGCCTCCTTAAATTTAAACCATTCTCCCATGTGAGACCTCATCCAGTGCCTCAATGAATTACTTGAAGAGTAGAGTATCCACATTATTCTCATAAGTACAGCTGGTTAACTCTTCAAAAATTCAACGAATTTGTCAGGCAGGTTTTCACCTGATCAAAGCCATTCAGACTACCCCTGAGCATTACTGTCTGTACAGGTGCAGATTATGCCTTCATCAAAACAAAATCCAATTCCTTTCCCACCATTGATATAAAACTCAGCAGCCTGTTATGACCTGGTTTATTCCAGCTGCCCTTCTTGAATAAAAGCACCACATTTGATGTCATCCGGTCCTCTGTCCCTTTTTCAGAGGTGATTTGAACATTCCTGTCAGACCCTGGCAATCTCCTCCCACGCCTCCCATAGCAGCCTGGGACCATCTCATCAAGCCTGGAATATTTATCCACATTTAATCTCTCTGGAACATCTCATGCCTCCTCCTTTGCGGCAGTGATTTGTACAAGTGTTCCACTTTCTCCTTCCCTGCATTGTCCAACAACAACATCCTTCACCACAGTGAACACAGCTGAGAAGTATTCACTGAAGTGACCACCTGTCTCTGTCCATTCGTGTCCCTGCTTCTTTCCCCAGTTTTACTTGCCTTTGTCGATGAATGTTCCTGCATCGCTCTGTGTTTCTTCCTGTCTGTCTTTCTGCATTCCTGCCTCTGTGGGTCGTCCTGCTTTCTTTCCCCGTTGGTTCGCCTGTCTCCATATGTGTGTGTGTGTGTGTGTGTGTGTGTGTGTGTGTGTGTGTGTGTGTGTGTATGTGTGTGTGTGTGTGTGTGTGTGGACATGCCTCAGTCTGTGACTGTACCTGCCTCAATATGTTTGCCAGACTGTCAGTGAGAATATTTCTTTGTGTGAGGCTCAGCCTTCCTTTCCTATTGGGTGCACGTGTATCTGTGATTGTGTACATGTGAACATCTGTCTGTGATTTTCGTATGTGTTCTCCTGTGTCTGAGGTTGTGTCCGTGTGCATCTGTGTCTCCATATGTTTTTATCTGCCTCTCCCCCACTCACTCTCCCGCTTCTCCTGCCTCTGTCGAGTTTTCATGCTCTCTTTGTGAACTGACCTAAGAGTATGGCTCCCTCTCTGAAATGCACGAACTGCCAGTTTGTTCTTGTGTTTCTGTCTCCATTTGTGCATTGATCTGCCTCTGTATTTGACTGTTCCTGTCATTGTCAGTGAATGCTAATGCCCCTCTCTTGTGGTGTGCCTGTCCATGTATGGAGTTCTGCCTGCCTCTGTATCTACATCTGCAGCTGCCTGAATATTTCTGAATGTTTCTCTCAGTGTGCATGATCCTGGCTTTACCTGTTCCAAATGAGACATTTAGAGCACCAGAATTTGCTTGTGACTGCAGTGGTTTGCCTTCAGGATTTTCCATCTGTGTGTCAGTGTGCCTGCCTCTGTCTGTGGGCCGCTTCTGATGCCCCTGTGTATACTTGTCCATCAAACTGTGTGAGCTTGTGTCTCCCTGCATTTCCCTCTCTTTCCCTTTCTCGTACCTGCCTGTGCATGATTTCCTTTGTCCGTGATTGTTCCAGCCTCCATCACAGCATTCTTCCCTCTGTCAGTGAGTGTGCCTGCCTCTGTCAGTCAGCACCCTGTCTCTGTCAGTGTTAATGTCTTTCTCTTGTGCTGCGTCTGTCTATGTCTGGAGTTCTGCCTGCCTCCGACATGTGTCTGTATCTGCATCTCCCTGAATATTCCTGCATGTGTATCTGATTGCGTGTGACCCTGGCTTTAAGTGCTTCACGTCTGAAATTGAGAGTGCCCCCCTCTGAATTTGTTTGTGACTTCCGTGGTTTGCAATGATGTCTGTCTATCTGTGTGTGAGTGTACCTGCTTCTGTCAGCGTGGTACTCCCCCCTACTCCTGACTCTGTTTAGCGTTGTCCATCAAATTGAGTGTGCCTGTGTCTGCCTGCATTTCTCTCTCTCTCTCACCTTTTCTCCTGCCTTCCTGTGCATGTTTTCCTCCATCAGTGAGTGTCCCTGCCTCTGTCTGTAACTGTCCTTGTATCTGTCAATGAACGTCCCTGCCTCTGTCACTGAGTGTCCCTGTCTCATTTTCTCTGAGTGTTCCTGTTTCTCCCTTGTGTTGTGCCTGACTATGTGTAGAATTCTGCCTGGCTCTGACTGTGTCTGCATCTGCAGCTGCCTAAATATTCCTGAATATGTCTCTGTAGTCTTGACCCTGCCTTTACGCTCTCTACTTCTGACACTGAGATTGTCAGCCTCTGAAATTGTTTGTGATTGACATGGTTTGCAGTTATGTCTGTCCATCTGTGTGAGTGCACCTGTCTCTGTCTGTGGGATGCTTCTGCTGTTCTGGACTCTGTGTTTACTTGTCCCTCAAATTGTGTGTGCCTGTGCCTGCCTGCCTTTCTCTCTCCCTCTCTCCCATTCTCCTCTCTGCCTATGTGTGATTTCGTCTGTCTGGGAAGGTCCCTGCCTCCGTCTCTGAATGTTCCTGCCTCTGTCTGTGAGTATCTCTGCTTCTGTCAGTCAATGTTCCTGGCTCTCTTTCTGAGTGTCCCTGCCTCTGTCTGTCAGAGTTTCTTCTTCTGTCTCTGAGTGTCCCTGCCTCTCTCATTGTGTGTCCCTGGCTCTGCCAGTCAGTGTCCCTGCCTTTGTCAGTCAGTGACTGTGCCTCTGTCAGTCAGTGTTCCTGCTTCTCTCTTGTGCTGTGCCTGTCTATGAGTGGAGTTCTGCCTGTCTTTGATTGTGTCTGCATCTGCAGCTCCTGAATGTTTGTGGCCTCCTGTGGTCTTGACCCTGCCTGTAAGTGATCCACCTCTGGCATTTAGATTGCCAGCTTCAGAATTTATTT
Organism: Pristis pectinata; assembly: GCF_009764475.1. NCBI lineage: Eukaryota > Metazoa > Chordata > Chondrichthyes > Rhinopristiformes > Pristidae > Pristis > Pristis pectinata. Next base: position 71,552 of record NW_026262476.1, read on the forward strand.
GTGACTGCCATGGTTTGTATTTTTTCCTTCCATTTGTCTGAGAGTGTACAAGCCTCTGTCTGTGGGGTGTTTCCCCTTCCCTTGATCTGTATACTTGTCCCTCAAATTTTGTCAGCTTGCGTCTGCCTTTCTCTCTCTCTCTCACGTTGTACATGATTTCCTCTGTCAATGCATGTTTCTGAATGTGTCGGTGCCTCTGTCTGTGTGTGTCCCTGCCTCAGTCTGGCTGTGTCCCAGTCTGTTCGTGTATCCCTGCCTCTGTATGTGAGGGACACTGCCTCTCTCTGTGCGTGACCTTCCCTCTGTCTCTGAGGGACCCTGCCTCTCTCTGTGTGACCCAGCCTCTGTTAGTGAGTGATCCTGCCTCTCCCTCTGAGGGACCCTGCCTCTGTCAGTGGGTGTTCCTGCCTCTGTCAGTGAGTTACCCTGCCTCTGGTCTGTGAGCAACGCTTCCTCTGGTCTGTGAGCAACGCTGTCTCTGGTCTGTGCGTGTTCCTCCATCTGCTAATGCCGACCCATGCCATCCCATTTCCCGCACTCTCCCTGTATCGTACTCTTCCAGGTGCTCAAATTAAGTTTCAAACTCAACTCCAGGTTTGTTGCCATATGCAGAAGTGCGCAAATGCAATGAGAAATGTTATTGCAGCAGTATCACAGGCACAGAACATAATATCAGCAGCATTCACAAGAAAGTGTCAGTAACATCCGAACTCATTGCTGCAGGAGTACACGCTTCTCTGCCTGTGTCCCTGCTCCTGTCCAATCATGTATCTGACCGTCACTTTGTGTTTTCCCCTTGTTATGAGAATGGTTCTTTTGGTATCTTAAAGATAAAGGTGTCTGGAGACACAGTCTTTGCGCTTTACAAGGAGGATTTTATTCACAAGGACCGACGCGGGAACAGAATGTGAAGGAACAAATGCACTCTCGCACACTCGCACAGGGGTGATCGCAAAACGTGGGGGAGTCGCAACAGGGGTGAAGTGCACACACGCTGACACACACATACACACACACACACACGCTCACACACACACACGCTCACACACACACACGCTCACACACACATACACACAATAACACACACACGCTCACACACACACACGATCACACAACGAACTAGTACAAAGGATTGAGGAAAGAACAAAAACGTTGCCTGGACCCCCTGAATCTGGACAAACAACGGCTCTACGCTACTAGGAATCTACTCAGGACGCTCCTAGACCCCTGTGGAAGTTCACCCTCTCACCTGTGGACTCGACACCAGCAGCAATCGGAAAAGAGAAAGAGAGCCCACGGGTACCATCTTTTATAGGGCTGTAGCGGGGTGGAGCCCGTCAGGTGAAACAAGCCAATGATCCAGGGTTAAGAACAAAGGTGGGTTACGAGCCTATCCTCACGTGTGCTCTTTAATGGGTGGGGTGGAGCCAGACTCTTGACGGACAGTTGTGTAGCTTCCGCCCTGATAGGCAATGCTATCATCCGACCATGGGGGTCCGTAAGTTGTCACTGTCATCTGACCCCTGGCCTTTCATGCTACATTCCACTTGTCATAAGCTATACGACTTACCAATCATGGGGATAGCTACACTAAGCTAACAGAAATACGCGTCAGTGTGCGGTACCTAATGGAAGGCAGAAGTGGCTCTAATAAGTTGGCATGCACAGCACAAAATGCAGACCGCTGTTACAACTGAAAATGAGGGTGGAGGCCCAGTGGACGATAGTTGCCCACCATCCCCCTAGAGACCCAAATTGCCACCAGTTTCCCCACGAGGTGTCATTCTGGAGGAACTGGTCCCTTTCCTTTTGAAATTTAGTTACCGAGACCCTAATGTGAGCAGCCAGGTCGGTGATGTTGCTGGATGCATCTGGGATAAAGCTGTAGCCCTCCTTCCCAACCACTGCACGGGTTCCACCTGCTGCAGCGAGTACGTAGTCCAGGGCCATCCTATTCTGAACGGCCATCAGCCTGACGGCAGCCAGCTCTGCTGCCGTCTGGGTCAGGGCATACCTGGTACGTTGCAGTGACATGTTTGTTTCGTCAGCCACTGTCTGGAGCACGCTGGTTATCCTTATGACTTCTCGGGACAGTCGACCTGTGCCATACATGGGAAAAGCAATCATCCAGAACCTTTACGCCACTATGATGGCTCTTGTGCGCCGGTGGCCGCTATATGCTGGGTGCTCCCCGAGGTGTGGATATTGGGCACCATAAACACTGGGAAGCAGCAAAGGTACCGGATCGTGGGTAATCACGAGTAGGCACGGTGCCCACAGACCCAGTGGATGCCATTCAAGGTCCAAGGAGCTCCCAGCTTGCGGTGCCGCTGGCGGTGGTCACTCTGGCCCCTGGGTACCATTTGGTCTCGCAGTCACTGTAGACGACTGGAAAGGTGGAAGTGTGGTCGTTTTGGAGTCTGCACCAACATTCTCTCGGCCGACTGGATGGCTGTGGTGTGACTCTGAGGGTAGGGACTCGGGTTGAGGTCAAATTGTAAGAAGGGAAATACCAGCTCCTGAAGCACCCACCCCATCGGGAATCACTGGAAGAAATATTCTGTATTGGAGAGGGTAGTGGTGGGGGACAACCGCCCGCCCCCCCCCCCCAAACCGATAGACCGAACCCTACAGGCGCAACAAGTCTGTGTCGGCAGTTCATTTGGAGATCACCAAAGGGAATCGCTCTGAGTGGGAGATCTTCACCGGCGTGTGCTGGTTTTGGAGGCAGATCCAGCAGTCTGATTGATTGGAAGTGTTGGCGAATTCGTACGCGACGCGGAGGAAGGTGTTCGTAGGCTCCCCGATGCCGATCATCGCAGTGAAGAGGAGGAGTAGCGCCATCGTCCTGTAGGGTGGGGAGGAGGGACAAGCTCATTCTCGGCGGGTCAGGTTTTGTGTAAGAAGGCAGGAGAGTTTAGTTTGACCCGGGATCTCAACCCAACATGTGTCCCCGGGACCGCACGCAACGACTTCCCCCTTCTGAGGGGGATCTTGTGGCTGTCGGACCCAGACCCTCCGGAGATCTGTCTCGGGAGGTTCGGGGTCTCGCAAGTTGGGTGGTTGTGAGTGGGCCAGATGGCGGGATAATGGGGATCCCCTTTGCCTGTGGGCAGTGTGTTGAGCTGATCGACGGCCTGCTGCAGCACGCCCGACCACCCCTGCAGTGTGCGGGAGGGTGTCAGTGTGCATGTGGTTTCTTTCAGCTGGCCGTTCATTCTTTCTATTAGGCCCGATGCCTGGGGATGGTAGGGGATATGAAACAGCGGTACCGATAGCAGATTCTGAGATACCGACAATGAGTTTCGGATGGTGTGTTGCCTCTTTGGTGCCAGGGTACGGGATATCACGGACCGGGTCCAGAATATTCTGAGGGGAGAGCGTGATCAGCCAGAAGTCTTGGTACATGTAAGTACCAATGACATAGGTAGAAAAAGAGAAGAGGTCCTGAAGGAGAAATACAAGGCATTAGGGAGAAGGTTGAGAAGTAGGACCTCAAGGCTAGTAATCTCAGGATTACTACCTGTGCCAAGTGTCAATGATAGGAAGAATAGAAAGCTCTGGCAGATGAATGCGTGGCTGAGTGACTGGTGCAGGGGGCAGTGCTTCAGATGTTTGGATAATTGGAACCTTTTTTGGGGGAGGCATGACCTATTCGCTAAGGATGGGTTGCACCTAAACTCCAAAGGGTCCGATATCCTGGCGGTAATGTTTAATTTAGTTGTAGTGGAGGGTTTAAACTGATCTGGCAAGGGTAGGAAACCAGGATGTTAGGTTACAAGACGCTAAGGTAAGGGAGGAAGTTTATAGAAACAAGTCCAATGAGGATGGCAAGAAGGACAGGCAGGTGAGAAGTCAGGATAATTTGCTGAATAATAGAAGTACAACAAATCAGGATGTTAGGATACAGAATGTTAGGATAGAGGATGAGGTATATAGGAACATGTCTAAGATAGTATGTAGTGAAGATGGTAAGAAGGATAGACAGGTAGAAAGTCAGGATAATCTGCTGAACAGTAGAAGTACAACAAAATCAATAGCAGATACTGGACTAAACGTACTATATTTAAATGCGCGTAGCATTAGGAATAAAGTAGATGACCTAGTGGCACATATACAGGTTCATAAATACGACATTGTGGCAATCACCGAGCCATGGCTTTATGACAAATGTGATTGGGAACTGAATGTCCAGGGGTACACAGTGTATCGGAAGGATAGGCGGGTAGGCAGAGGGGGAGGCGTGGCCATGATGGTTAGTAGTGATATAAAATCAATAGCAAGGAAGGACATTGGGTCAGAGGAGGTGGAATCCTTATGGGTGGAGCTACGAAATAGCAAGGGTAAAAGGACAATAGCATCAGTCATATATAGGCCCCCAATAGCAGTCAGGAAGTGGACGATAAGTTGCAGTTTGAGATAAGAAAAGCATGCCACAGTGACAACGTGAAGATAATTATGTGTGATTTTAACATGAACGTGGACTGGGAAATCAGGCAAGGCGGTAGAACTCAGGAGGGTGAGTTTGTGGAATGTCTAAGGGACGTTTTTCTGGAGCAACTTGTTGAAGAGCCCACCAGGGGATCGGCTGTTTTGGATTGGGAGCTGTGTAATGAACCGGACGGAGGTGATTAGGGAACTAAAGGTAAAGGAACCACTGGGAACCAGTGATCACAATATGATTGAGTTCAGTTTCAAGTTTGAGAAGGAGAAGCTGATAACTGGTGTATCGATATTTCAGTGGAACAAAGTAAATTACAATGGTATGAGAAAAGAGTTGGCCCAAATTGATTGGAAGAGTAAGCAAACTGGAGGGACGGCGGAGGAGAAATGGAAGGAATTTCTACAGGAAATAAGGAAAATGCAGGATAGATATATTCCAAGAAAAAAGGTTTTGAATGGAAAAAAGGAACAAATGTGGATAACTAGAGAGGTGAAGGCTAAAATAAAAGCAAAAAGGGGCGGCGTACAAAGAAGCAAAAATTAGTGGGAAAACAGAAGACTGGGAATCTTTTAAAAACTTGCAGAGAGAAACTAAGAAGGTCATTAAGAAAGAAAAGATGAATTATGAAAGGAAGTTGGCGGATAACATTCGAAAGGATACTAAGTTTTTTTAAAATACATAAGGAGTAAAAGAGAGACACGAGTTGATATGGGACCAATTGATAACGGTGCAGGAGGTATTGTAATGGACGATAGAGAGATGGCAGAGGAATTGAATGAATATTTTGCATCGGTCTTCACTTTGGAGGACATCAGCAATGTGCCGGTTAGTTAGGTGTCTCACGAAATGGAACTGAGTTCAGTTAAGATCACTAGGGAGAAGGTGCTAGGAAAACTAAATGGGCTAAAGACTGATAAGTCTCCCGGACCTGATGAGGTGCATCCCCGGGTTCTGAAGGATGTGGCTTTAGAAATAGCGGAGGAATTGGTGATAATTTTCCAGGAATCGATAGATTCCGGCATGGTTCCGGAGGACTGGAGGGTCGCAAATGTAGTTCTGTTGTATAACAAAGGTGCGAGGCAGCATAAAGGAAATTACAGACCTATTAGTCTGACGTCAGTGGTGGGATAATTATTGGAATCTATCCTCAAGGAGGAGGTTGCGGAATAGCTAGAGTCGCAAGGCAAGATAGGTCCTAGCCAACATGGTTTTGTGAAGGGAAGATCCTGCCTGACCAACCTATTGGAGTTTTTTGAAGAAATCACAGGTAGGGTGGATAAGGGAGAGGGGGTAGACGTTGTGTATTTAGACTTTCAAAAGGCCTTCGATAAGGTGCCTCACAAGAGACTGATTAATAAGATGAGAGGACATGGAATTACGGGTAGGATAACAGAATGGGTGGAGCATTGGCTGGTTGGCAGAGAGCAAAGAGTGGAAGTAAAAAAATCTCGTTCTGGTTGGCTACCGGTTACTAGTGGTGTGCCGCAGGGGTCGGTGTTGGGGCAGCTCCTTTTTACCTTGTACATTAACGATTTGGATGATGGAATAAATGGTTTCGTGGCTAAGTTTGCGGATGACACCAAGATAGGTGGAGGAGTAGGGAGTATTGAGGAGATAGGAAGGTTGCAGAGAGACCTAGACAGTTTAGGAGAATGGGCAAGGAAATGTCAGATGAGATTCAATGTTGAGAAATGTGCAGTTGTACACTTCGGAAGCAGAAATAAGCCGGCAGATTATTATCTAGAAGGAGAGAAAATTCAAATTACGGAAGTACAAAGGGACTTGGGGGACCTCGTGCAGGATACCTTAAAGGTTAACCACCAGGTCGGATCGGTGGTAAAGAAAGCGAATGCTATGTTGGCATTCATTTCGAGAGGTATAGCATATAAAAGTAAGGAAGTGTTAATGAGGCTCTACGGGGCACTGGTGAGGCCTCATTTGGAATATTGTGCGCAGTTTTGGCCCCACATCTTAGGAAGGATGTTCTGACGTTGGAGAGGGTTCAGAGGAGATTTACGAGAATGATTCCAGGAATGAAAGGGCTTACGTATGAGGATCGTTTGTCGGCTCTTGGACTGTACTCACTGGGGTACAGAAGAATGAGAGGGGACCTCATAGTGACATTTAAAATGATGATAGGGAAGGACAGAGTAGATGTGGCTAGGCTATTTCCCTTCGTGGGTGAGTCCAGGACCAGAGGGCACAATCTTGCAATTAGAGGGTACAGTTTCAAAACAGAGATGAGGACAAATTTCTTTAGGCAGAGGGTGTTGAATTTGTGGAACTCCTTGCCATGTACAGCAGTGGAGGCCAGATCATTGGGGGCGTTCAAGGAGGAGATAGATAGATATCTAAGCAGTCAGGGTATCAAGGGATATGGGGATAAGGCCGGAAATTGGGATCAGAATAGGTTTTACTTTGTTTCCCCCCTCCATTCCCCATTTTTCATTTTTTTTCCCCTTTTCCTTAGCAGAATCGATGGGCCGAATGGCCTACTTCTGCTCCCTTGTCTTGTGATCTTGTGAGTCACGAGATCCTCGCCTCCACCGCCCAGTTTTGTTCCTTAACCCCCGCGAAGTGTGAGGCCTGATCGGATTGCACCTCCCATGGGAATCCATAGATAGAGGAGAGGTGCTGCAATCCTTTGATGGTGCTGTTCTGGTCGGCCTTCTCACAGGGCACAGTCACCAGGACACCCGAGTAATATATTCACCATCGTCAGGACGTACTGGTTTTTACTGTGGCGTGGGAGCGGTCCGATATAGTCTATATGCCACACGCGACCCGCTCCCGTGCCGCGGCGAATGTGACTCAATGGCCCCGCCGGCCAGCCTCGTGGTTTTACCTGCTGGCAGGTGGGGCAATTTGCGACAGTGGTTTTTCACTGATCCACCGTAAGGGCAACCCCGAACTGTTCTGCCCAGCGCTGTGTACCATCAACCCCAAGGTAACCGCTCTTGCGGTGCGCCCATGCGGCTCGGGCGCTGAGGTCAGGTTCCTCCGGGGAGACAGTAGCGCAGCATATCTGGGCAGCCTGGTCCACTGCGGCATTATATATGGCCTCCTGAGTACTCTTGTGGGCATAGGCATCCACGTGGTGGACTGATATCTGTCTCTGGGCGGCTTGGTCCCAGATGCAGCGCCAGGGTTCCTGTCCCCAGAGGGGGCGCCCATGAATTTCCCACTCCGTCTCGTGCCACCGTGCCATCCACACTGTCATACTATTGGCTACTGCCCAGGATTCTGTATCGATGTGGACTGGCGCGGTGGTGTCCGTAAAGTGAGTGTGACCGCCGCTAGCTCAGCCAATTGACTGGACCGTCCCGCTCCCTCCTTTGTTAATGTTTTCCCCGCGGCGGGATGAAGTGCCGCCGCTTTCCAATGTTGTTTCCCGTTTTTCCAGCGGCTGGAGCCGTCTGTGAACCAGACGTGGAGTTTCTGTTCGGGGTAGAGGGAGTGGAAGGGTTGGCCCCAGGATAAGGAGAGGGCTTGATCTCGGGTATGTCCGGGGGTGGGTCCTGGGATTGGGGGAAGGACAGAACCTGTTCGTGGAGGCGGCTGACCTCTTCCGGACCGGTTTCTGCCCGGTCCGCGATGTACCACTTCCATTTCATTATCGATGAATTCTGGGCTCAGCCCTCTTTGTGTGTGGAGTCGGGAGATTTCTTCCAACGCATTATGGGCAGGTGGGGGCCAAGGACCAGGGGTCTGTACCGGTTTAGTTCTCGGTTGCGAAGAGCTCCAGGTAGCAGGTCAGCAGCTGGCGCTCTAAGGGACTGTAGCGGGTGGCGGCCTCAGGCAGTGATATTGTCTAGAAGCCGAGCGGGACTCTGCGGCCCTGGACCTTCTGCCAGAGGGTCCACTCGGCCACCGACTCGCTAGCGGAGACCCGTAACTCGAAGGGAAGCCCTTTCTGTCTCGGGGAAAGGGGAAGGGCTTGCTTCACAGCCTGTTTGACTGCTTCAAAGGCGGCCTGCTGTTCAGGCCCCCTCGAGAAAGTGGATTTCTTGCAGGAGACCTTATAAAGCTTTCTCAGGAGTATGGTCAGGTGAGGGATGTGTTGCCGCCAGTAGCCAAGGAGGCCCACGAAACTCTGGGTGACTGTCTTGTTGGTGGGGACAGAAAAAAATAAAATTTTGTTCTTTGCAGTGTCAGGAATTTTTCTTCTGCCTGGGAACAATACACTCTGGGCTGGATCTTGTACCTTTTCCATATTAATGGCCCAGCCCCGTCCTCTGAAGGAGGATATTAACATATCAAGAGCCTCTGAGACAATAGCCTCTGAGGGTCCCTGTGACAAACGTCATCTATATAATAAGTGACTGACACCCCTGGGGGAAGGTGAATGGCTTGCAGATCTCGGGACATGACACATTGTTGGGCTGTGGATGTACCCTTGTGGCAGACGTTTGAATGTATATTGTCTCCCGTCCCAGGTGAATACAAACTGGTCCTGGGAGGTGTCGTGGAGGGGGATGGAGAAGAATGCATTGGCCAAATCCACAACGGCATACCATGATATGTCCGGGCGCCCTGCAACATCTTCCACTAAAGTGACAATGTCCTGTACCGCGTATGCGGGGGGGGGGGGGGGGGTGGGGGGGGAGGGGGGCGGGCAGCCTTGTTTAAGTGTCGGTAGTCTACCATCATGTGCCACGCCCCGTTCTTTTTGCGGACGGTTCAGACGGGGCTATTAAAGGGGGATCCTGCAGGTCTAATTACTCCCTCCCGCAGCAGGGCTCGGACGTCCTCTATGATGTCTCGGTGTCCCCACGGCACCCTATATTGTCTACTGCAAACGACCTTGGATGGAGGGGGAACAAAGACCGGCTCCCACTTGGCCGCACTGACTACCACCGTAGCACACGCGATTCCAAAAGTGAACTTGCCCTGGTTGGTGTGTAGGGACTGTCCCTTTAAGACGTTAATCCCCAGTATACATTCCGTGGAGTCTGCGATTAAAACAGTCACAGTTCGGGGATGCTGGTTCCGGATGGTCATACGGACCCCGACTTCCTTTGCGGGCAGAAGGGAAACCCCGACCTCTCTATCTGAATTTGGGCCCCCTTCCACGCAGCGGGATTTCCCGAGATGATAGTGTGTTGGGCACCCGTGTCGATGAGTGCCATCCACCTCTGTACATTCCCCTTTCCCCAGTGTACCGCTACGGGTTTGTGTGGCCTCAGGTCCCCCGGGCGTGGAAGGGTGACTGAACAGACGCGCTGGGGACCCTGGTCTTCTTCCTATGGGAGCGGGGTAGGGGGCTGCCACCCTGTGGGTGAGGATTCCTGCTGGCGGAAGTGGGACATTTCCTGCCGCAGCAGGTCCTGCGTATATGCCGGTCACTAGTGCCCAAGCCCGGATGACCCTGGAGCCCTCACTGACCGTGCCCCACTGTGGTCGCGCGTATAAATCCCACGAGAGAAGGGTGGGGTATCGGTTTCCCACAGGGTAGCGGCGTCCCCAATCCCTCCCGGTGGCGCCCACGGACCATTGGTCCGACAAGCTCCCCAGGGCACTCGCCTCCTGGTGAGAGAGGTTCACGTTTGGTGCCCGCTGGTCCCACAGGCGGAGCAGCCACCCACCCAGAGGTTCGCCCGACTGCTGGCGGTATAGATCCGCCAGTTGGGTGAGCTCTTTAACGGAGAAGTCCCGGGTCTCCTTGGTCTCGGAGGGGCCGCGGCCACCTTTCCCTGCGGGGATCCCATCCTGACTCCCTTCCCTTCTATGGTGGACCCGGGACCGCGTGGTGACGGTTCGAGCCTGCAGGAGCTCAGGCGCACAGGGCGAGGGGGAGGGGGGCGGGTTTAATAGGACTCGGGCTCTTCGTGTACCCCCTCCTCATCCTCATCCATCCATTTGGCCCCATCCCCCAGCCATGCGTCCAGCTTGTCGCCACGCTGGACCAAGGCACGGATTTTAAACGGGTCCGGTTGCCAGCCAGACCTGCAGGCGGCTTGTGCCTGCTGTACTGGAATCAGCCGGCAGGCAACCTCGGTACCTCTGGCCTCGTGGTCGTTGGCTCGAGTCTGGGCCGTCTGAACGGCCTCCTGCAGTGTGCAACATCGCTGCCGAAGCGTTTCTATATCCTTTTCCCTCTGTAGACAGGGATCTCGCAGCCGGTCCGTAAGCTCAACCTGGAGCCTCAAAAGTGATGCCAAGAGCCAGAAGGCACCCCCTGACTCCCTTTGGTTCTGGGGAACCCCGACTTCTGTAGAAGGGCCACCACGTGGTGCCACAGTTTCTTACCACGTGGATCTAACTGCTCAGCCCAGTCCACTGGCTTCCCGCGGTCTGCCAGCAGGCTGGCCAGGCTCCCAAATCATTCTCTCTCGTCGGTCCATCCTGGGATCCTCTCCTCGGTGCCTACACTTTTTGCCTTTCCCTTGTTTCAGAATATCCT
>NW_026262477.1:0-77500 GCF_009764475.1 Pristis pectinata
TTGGTAGGGGCTGTGGGTCGGACCATCCAATCCTCCTCCTCTTCGTCCGTATCATTACTTTGGAACAACAGGGGCACCCCAGACATGTCTGGAGGTACCTCCACTTTATCCTTATTTTTTCTATTTTTTTATTCCTATATATTTTGCCTTTTTTTCTGATCTACCCCTTCTGCGCGCATTATGTTCCCAACTGCTCAGTTTAGATCTATTTGTTAGGTCTTCGGCCGTTTTTCTCCAAGTCAACATTAATGTTTTCCATTTTTCCCTTGTATTCCGCTCCCAAATTGCCTTTTCTGCTTTTAGGCATTTATCTACGTCCCAAGTTCCCCCCAATGGCCGTATTTCGTTTCCCAATTTCTTGCTGAAGCATGCTGATAATTTATAGAAGTTACTCTAATTCTTCGGATCATCTTTACATAACTTAGATAGTGGGGTATTGGACCCAGACATCGAGACTTTGCCCCATTTTTGTATTCTACCCGATCGGACGGTACGAATGGCTGCGATTACCTATAAGATCGGTCTCTTTCCTTCACCCACTTCAGGTTCCTGGCCCTCCAGTGGTGGATTTCCCCTCTTAAGAACCGGTCTAAGGCAGGGTGGTATTACCGGAGAACCGATCCCAGAACTTACAGCACAAAACTTTGAAATTCACAACTTAAAATCCCAAACCCAAAACTGGGGACTCGAACGCCGAACAGAACTCAACTTAACTGGGGACTCGAACCCCAAACAGAACTTAACTGGGGACTCGAACCCCGAACAGAACTTAACTTAACTGGGGACTCGAACCCCTCCTTACCTGTAGCACTCGGACAGGTTCGCGAGGAGTCCGTCAGAGGATTTTCGGTAAGTGAAGTGATCGATCTGGTATCCGACTCCCTGAGAGGGATCAAGGTGAATGGTACCTTGTGGGCCCTTCCATCTCAAGTGGCCGTTATCCCCGTCGGTCGCTCACTCAGCTTCTGAAACCTCGTCTTGGACTCCTGGCTGGCTCGCCAAAGTGTCGTCTTGAAATTAATTTTCCCCTTCTGTCCGCTGTAAGTAACACAGTGCCACAAGGTCGATTCGAACAAATACATTTATTAGCAGTGCACCGCTAGCAGAATTCTCTTCAGCACTCATTGAGAGTCGCTTCCCGAGTTCTCCCCGAACAAAGGACAGACAGACATTTATACAGGAATTCTCACGCACATCCCATGCAAACGGCGCCGCGAGTTTCGGTCAAGCTATAGAGATCCCGAGACAGCTATCACACCTTTTGTCTTAGTATAATTGAGTTATAATCAAGGCTTTCAAAGGCAGGTATCACCCTTCATTGTTCAGACCAAGTCTTCACCTCGATGTTAATTACACTCAGTATCGCCACCGTCCGACATATCGGAAGGGTTCGTTACCCGAAACAAAGGCAGTTAACATACTTAACATTCCAAACAAACTAGTGAGTCAGCAGCTTGCTAGTCCTTGCTAAAGAAATATAAATGCATATATATATATTTTGTTTGCCAGTTATAGGTATGGTTGCAATTCTTAACCCTTCACTTCCTCAAGAGTGCCAGCCTCTGAATTTGTTTCTGACTTCCATGGTTTGCAATTATGTCTGTCCATCTGTGTGTGAGTGTAGCTGCCTCTGTCTGTGGGGTGTTTCCCCTGCCCGACTCAGCATATATTTGTCCCTCAAATTGTGTGTCCCTGTGTCTGCCCGCATTTCTCTCTCTTTCCCATTGTCGTAACTGCCTGTGTTTGATTTGCTCTGTCAGTCCATGTTCGTGAGTGTCACTGAGTGTCCCTGCTGCTGTCATTCAGAGTCCCTGCCTCTCTCTGTGTGGAGTTCTGCCTGACTCTGACTGTGTCTGTACTTGCAGCTGCCTGAATGTGTCTCTGAATTGGCATGAACCTGCCTTTAAGTTCTCCACCTCTGATACTGAATGTGCCTGCCTCTAAATTTGATTGTGTCTACCATGGTTTATAATTTTGTCTCCGCATATGTGTGAATGCACCTGTCTGTCTGCGAGGTGCTTCCCCTGCCCCTGATATGTTCACACTTGTCCCTCACATTGTGTGCCTGTGTCTGCCTGTCAATCATTCTCCCTACTTTTCTTGTGCCCAGTTGCACATGATTTCCTCTGTCAGTGAGCTCCCTGCCTCTGTCTCTGAGTGTCCCTGCCTCTATCTTGTGTGCCTGTCTCTTTCTGGATTTCTCCTACTCTTACTGTGTCTGTGTCTGCATCTGCAACTCACTGAATATTCCTGAGTGCTTCTCTGAGTGGGCGTGACCCTGCCTTTAAGTGCCTCACCTCTGATCTTGAGAGTGTCAGCCTCTTAATTTGTTTACTTGTCCCTCAAATTGTGTGTGCCTATGCCTGCCTGCCTTTCTCTCTCTCGTTCCCATTCTCCTACTGCTTTGTGCATAATTTCCTCTGTCAGTGCATGTTCCTCAATGTGTCAGTGAGTGTCTCGACCTGTCTCTCTCAGTCCCCCTGCCTTTGACTCTGAGTGTCCCTGTCTCTGCCCATGAGCGTCCCTCCTTCTGTCCATGAATGGCCCTGCCTCTGTCTGTGTGTGTGTGTACCTGCCTATCTCCGTGAGTTTTCATGTCCCAGTGAGTGAGTGTTCCTGTCTCTGGTGTTGTGCCTGTCAATGTGTCGACTTCCACCGCCCATTGACTGTGTCTGCATCTGCAACTGGTTGAATATTCATGTTTGGTATTGGTATTGGTTTATTATTGTCACTTATACTGAGGTACAGTGAAAAGCACGTCTTGCAAACCGATCATACAGGTCAATTCATTACACTGTGCAGTTACATTGAGTTAATACAGAGTGCACTGATGTAGTACAGGTAAAACAAGAACAGTACAGAATAAAGTGTCAGAGCTACAGAGAAGGTGCAGTGCATTAAGGTGCAAGGTCACATCAAGGTAGATCGTGAGGTCATTGTCCGCCTGATGCCATCAGATGACTTTGACACTTCTTTACAATGCTCCACTTCTGACATTGAGATTGCCAGCCCTGGAATTTGTTTGTGACTGCCATGTGTTGCAATTATATCTGTCCATCTGTGTGTGAGTGCACCTGCCTCTATCTCTGAATGTCACTGCCTCTGTGTGTGGTGAGTTTCCTCTTCCCCTGACTGTTTGTATTCCTGTCCCTCAGATTGTGCGTGCCTGTGCCTGCCTGCCTTTCTCTCTTCCCCTTTCTTGCACATGCTTGTACATGATTTCCTTTTGGCTGGCAGTGTTCCAGCCCATGTCAGTGAGAATCCCTGCCAGTGACAGTGAATGTCCCTGCCTTCATCACTGAGTGTCCCTGCCCCTGTCAGCGTGTGTTCCAGCATCTGCATGCACCGAATGTGTCACAATGTGCTTCTCTCTCTCTCTCTCTCTCTCTCTCTCTCTCTCTCTCTCTCTCACACACACACACACACACACACACACACGGGGCTCTTCTCCCTCTGCATCTCGCTATAATTACCGTTTAAGCACATCCCATTTCCCTTACTCTCCCAAAAGCTGCCTGTGGCAGGTGGTCAAAGTCATTCTCAAATTCGAAGTTGCGTGTCCTGTCTTTGGCACAAATACACATCTGCGCAGGTGCAATGAAAGATCTCACAGCAGCATCACAGGCACACAGCATCATATCAGCAGCATTGCCAAGCAGTGTCATCAACATCCGAACTCATTGCTGCAGGAGTCCACGCTTCTACGTCTGTGTCCACGCTCCTGTCTAATCATGTACCTTACCGTCCCTTTGTGTTTTCCCCGATCTGCCTGCCCCTCTCTCAGCTGCGCCCGCCTGTGCAAGTTTGCCTCTATTTGTGCATGAACGTGCCCTGTCACCAAACGCCTCCCGCTTTTCATAGTAATTTGAGCTGAAACAACGCCCCCCCCCCCTCGGTTATTTCAGCAGCATTGTCCTTCTCTCCAGTGACTACAAATGAGAAGTGTTCATTGAGTCGTCAGCTGCATCTGCCTGTGTCGGTGCCGACCTTACCCCCTCAGTGTGTGTCCGCCTCTGCCAGCCGCTGCACCCCATTCGCGCTCTCCCTGTTTCTTTGCGTCCTTGAGCTCCACTTCAGGACGTGAGCTCCCCCTGCTGCTTTTTCCTTGAGCAAGCGACAGACACAGTGCGCATGTCCCAGCAGCGTCCTGCCAGGGGCGGAGCTTTGCTCCTGGCGTCACTTGACAGACGGTTACTCCGGGTTACGGCCATTCAGCCGCCCGGAACTTGCCGATCTGGTGCCGCAGCGGCGGCGCGCCGGCTTTGGGGACGGGCGCAAGGACCCTGGGGCGGTGGGAGCGGGGCTGCTGCTCCCCGCCTTCCGAGGCGAGACTCCTGCCGGCTCCGCTGCGCCGCTTCGCTCCCCACTGGGCAGAGGGCGGCTCCCAGTGGAGAACACACACCGCCGCTTCTTCCCTTCTGTGCACCGCTGGTGCGCAGGCTCGTCCGCAGGAGAGCCATTGGCTGTGGAAGCGCCACCCTCCTGTACCTAGTACGCATGTGCAATGCTGGGCAGGTTTCGCCCTCTGGGAATTGCAGTCAATCCTCTGTGGAAGGGACAGGTCGCTACTTTATTCCAATTAATGCACAGAAATGCGCGAATTCTCACCCGCCCCGGCTGCACCTGTGCAAGTGGAAGAGTTCAAGTTTAGTGCAGTTTTCAAGCATCTACTTTTCAAAACAAGAGGATCGCTCCTGTTTATTTCCACTGATGTTCAGAGCTCCAGTTCACATCTGTTTATATTTCCCGGGCCCGGCTTCCAGAACTTCATCCGCAGGCCTCCTGTCTTTAAACTCACCCCCATTTCACTGTGGAATATGCCGTGAGTGTGGCGTTGCTCTGATCCGCTCCTTCATGAGACTGTCAGCACCATCTCCGGATTCTGTGGTGTGACTGTGAACATGTTGGTCTGACGGTCACTGTCCGACACCGGCGGAAACACGTTGAAACCTTTCCCCAATTTCTGCTTCCTCCCAGAACGGACCTACTTCATTCAACTCCCTCTCTCTGTTTTATTGTCAACGTTCTGCGGATTCCATTTTCTATGTAAGATTGTATCACAGGTCGGCTTGGTTTATGTCGTGTACCGGTCATCAATTCGCCTCACACGCGAAAGGTCCCCAGTTCAATCCTGGGCAGGAGCATGATTTTGGATCCTGCTCCAGGTGGTGAGGCGAGTGCGTCTTCTTGTCCTTCGGATTCGCCTTGGAAACAGCGGCCAAGAGGTTTTGCCCTGATGTCAGAAGCACCCTGATTCAGTTAAATTCCTCATACCTCCTGTGAAACCAAATTACCTCCGTCATGTTTGCGCTCTCTCTTTGTCTCTCTCTCACACTCCAACTCTCTCGCTGTCTCTCCCTCCCTCTCGCCACCTCCCCGATGAACTCCTTCACTCCCTGTCTGTCTCCCGCTGTCTTGTTTTCAACTCTCACTTTCTGAAGGAGACTGTTATTTTGGACTGAGCGAAGGAGAAATATCTCGATTCAGGTGAATTGTCCCATCAGACAACTGTGAAGACTCGGTAAATGACTTAATTTAGCTCAGACAGAGTTCGGATTCGTCAAACTGCAGGGATCAGGGAACAAGAGAAAGTGAAAATTTCCTTGAAATGGACCAAATATTGTTGAATTGGTGAGTGAGCTCTGTTGTCCCGATTTTAAATTCCCACTCCTGTCTGCTGCAAAGTAACATAGTGTCACAGATTAATTCTGTTAAAACGCGTTTACTGGCAGTCTACTGCGGGTGAATTTACCAACTGCACGAATCGAAGATACGAGCACTTTGTTGATCGACTGTTATACTTTGACGATTCAGAGAGCATATTGTTCTTTAGTTGAAAACGAAGATTTCCTCAAGAATCTTCATCAGGTTATTCCGTCACAATTTCCATCCATCAAACCCATGCTGACTTTCACTGAACCACCTTTGAATTTCTAACGGTAGATTATTCTTGGTCGGCAGACACTTTTCCCTTCAGTACTTTTAGTCTGACAGGCCTGTAATTGTCCGGCAAATCTTTTTGTCCTTCTCCACTCATTTGGCACCTCACCTTTGGCCAGAAAAAGTTTAATATATATATCTCCGTCAGGAAACCAGCCGTTTTATTCCTTGCGTTTCATCGCGGCCTGCGAGGCTTTGGGGACTTCTTCACCTGTTGAGGCATCTAATTTATTTTATTAATGTAACATTCTCATAATATCTACGCAAACTCTTAAATCTGCAAGTAGAATATATGTTTCTTCATTAAATACAAACTACAAATAAAAAAAGACACATGTACGGTTCAGGGAACTGAACTCGGACAGGGCCTTTGAGGAATAATGAAGGCCGGAAAGTATTCAAACAAGGAATTAGGAGGGCCAAACTGGACATGAAGTGTCCTCGGCAACGGGAATTGAACAGAATCCCAAGCCATGATATTATGACGATAAAAACAAGAAGATAATACGGGAGAGGTCAGTATCAGTGCAGGAAAAAAGAGGGAAACTCTGCTTGGAGTCACAGGATGTGGGCGAGAGTAAATGAGTATCTGCCAGCGGTATTCACCAAGGAGCAGGAGGTGGAGGACTGTGAAGTCTGTGTGTGCTTGTGTTGGGGGGAGTGTGAATATGCGAGAGCAGTTTGAGATCAAGAAGCAGATGATGTTGGGTCCCCTCAGGAGCATTAAAATGTTCGGATCCTCAGGGCCTGAAGTGATCGAGGTTAGTGAGACAGGAGATTTATGGGGCTTAGACGAAGGTCTTTGCGTCTCCTCTATCACATGTACCCTGTCCCTCTGTCACATTGTCCGTGCCCCTCTATCACATGGTCCGTGCCCCTCTATCACATGGCCCGTGCCCCTCTCCGTCGTCATCCGTTCCCCTCTATCACATGATCTGTTACTCTCTATAACATGGTCTCTGCCCTTCTATTCCCCATCTGATAATGTATCTGTCTAAATACTTCTGAAACGTTCTCACCAGATCTGTTGTTCGCACCTCTCATGCTTGTGCGTTCCAGGCAGCTGCCACTCTTTGTAAAAAGCTGGGTTCGCAAATCTCCTTGAAAATCCCTCTCATTTTAAAGCAGTGCCGCCGGAGTTGAGATTTCCACGCTGGTAAAATGACTCTGACCATTTACCCTGTCTCTGTCTCTTAAAATGTTCGGCATTTCCATCGGTTCACCCCAACCCCGCCACCCCCCCCCCACCCCCACCACCTGCGTCGCTCCAGAGAAAACAATTTCAACATGTGCAATATCTTCTTGTGAATGATTCTCCCCAATCCGGATCAAATCATCGTGATCCTCAACTCAACACTTTTCATCTGTATCTAGTGGGGAGACATACGTTGCAGTTGCAGATTTGATGGAGTGCAATATATTGTTTGCAAGTTAACATTAAAAGGAGAATATATGACATGACTTAGCGGACATAAAAATGAAGAAGTCCCCTCATCCTGATGAGGTGTACCCCAGGCCGCTTTGAGAGACAAAGAAGTAGATTGCTGGTGTCCTGACGGAGATATGTATTTTTTTAATCTTCGCTGGTTACAGCTGAGGTGCCGATGACTGGAATTCAGCAAATTTGGCGCATTTGTTTCAAAATTCAGAAGCATTAGACAGGCAATTTTAGGACCGTCAGTGTAAAGTTAATGACTGGTAAAAAGTCAATGAACATGAAGTACCTACACCAAGAAATTAAAAGTTGTTATTCAGTGAAAGCCGGCATGAATTTGAGGGATGAAAATTGTGGATGAATAACCTGATACGTGTTGTTAAGTGAACAGTTGTTTCAACAAACTGAAACAAAGCTGCAGTCTGAATTATCAAGATATTACAGGCTACTGACCAACCGTTTGTGATTTTAGTGGATGGTCACATGAAAATCAGAATGGATCGTTGGGCCGAAGTCCTGATACTGCGTCCAATGGTTATTTGATACGCTGACACTCTGACCGAGCACCTATGTGCTGCTGGTTCCTTAAAACGACAAACACATTGGGAAAAAGAGAAAGAGAGACGTGCAGACATACAGCCAGGGAGATAGACAAAAGGAGGGAGACAGAGAGAATGAGACGGGGAAAGACAGAGATAGTCAACGACAAGGGAAACAGAGACTGAGAAAGACAGCGAGTGAAACAGAGGATAGGGAACGAGAAAGAGGAGAGAGAGAGAATGGTGTCCTCAGTTCTCTTTGTTAAGTATTGTTCCAATGCTGTTTTGGAACTGTTAACCATTAACCGCTGAAAGGGAGCCGGGTTGTCTCAGCTGCCATCTTGGCTGACACGTTGCAACATGATTCAACCACCCGGGACTGCTGATAAGAATATAGTTGTTCCAGTCACATCAGACGTGGTGTAAAGAGGTGCAGAGCTAACAAGTCAACGTTCCGGGACAAACAAACTTCAGCTGTGATAACGGAACGAATAAAAAAACTGGGAGCATTTTAATATTGATTCGGTAGACCATGAGTGTAACGATGAAGTTGGAACAGTACAGAACCAGCCAACTCATTTCTCTCACAATGACTGCTCCGACGACAGTATCAATCTAACGAATCCCTTCTGGCTGCACATGAGCTGTGCCCCTCTGTCACATGGTCCGTCCCTTATGTACCATGGTCCGTGCCCCTCTAACACATGGTCCGTGCCGTTCTGTAACATGGTCCGTGACCATCTTTCACATGGTCCGTGCCACTCTATAACATGGTCCGTGCCTCCATATCACATGGTCCGTTCCCCTCTTTCACATGGTCCACAACATTCATAAGGGGAAGAAGGAGCTGCCAGAAGTCGTGGTACACATTGGTACCAACGACAGCGATAGGAAAAAGGATGCGGGCTCGAAGAGGGATATGGGGAGTTCGGAAGGCAGCTGAGAAGCAGGACTTCAAGGGTGACAATCTCTGTATTGCTGCATGTGTCATGCGCCAGTGAGGTTAAGAATCGTAAGATGTGGCAGACGAATGCATGGCTGAAGAGTGGTGCTGGGTGCATGGTTTCAAATTTCTGGATCACTTCTGGTGAAGGTTTGTACTGTACAAATGGAACGGGTTGCATCTGAACTCGAGTGGAACAAATTTCCTTGCGGGTAGATTTGGTGGATGTCTTTGGGAGGGGTTAAATCGGTTTGCAAGAAAATGGGAAATTGGATGTCAGGTCAAATGATGGAGCAGTTGGTAGAAAGGCCAATATAATGTGCAGAGAGACTGTGAGGGAAGTGCTCGCAGTAGGTTGGTCATAAATGCAGACAGATGGATGCATTGAAATGTGTTAACTTTAATGCGACAGGTATTAAGAATAAGGGTCACGAACTTAGAGCATTGATCAGTACGTGGAATGACGATGTTGTGGCGATTACAGAGTCTTGGCTGCCGCAAGGGAAGGATTGGCTGCTTGATGTTCCAAGTTGTAGATATTTGCAAAGGGATATGGAGGGAGGTATAGAATGGGGGAATTGCATTGCTGATCAGGGAGAATATCACACCTGCAGAATGGGAAGACGTCAGGGAGGGATCGGCCACTGAGTCAGTGTGGGTGGAAGTGAGAAACAGGAAGGGAGCAATCACTCTGGTGGGAGAATTCTGTAGGCTCCCAAATACCCACCGGGTCACCGAGGACCAGTGATGTCGGCAGATCTTGGAAAGGTGCAAAAATAACAGGATTGTTTTCATCGAAGATCTCAAATTCCCGAATACTGATTGGCGCCTCTTCGGTGCAAAATGTTTAGATGGGGCAGAATTGTTTCGCTGTGTCCAGAAAGTATTCCTGACACAGGATGTGGACAGGCCGACGAGAGAGGAGGCTATACTGGATCTTCTACCAGGTAATGAACCTGGTCAGGTGACAGATCTCTCGGTGGGCGAACATTTCGGAGATAGTGACCACAAGTCCATGACCTTTAGCATACCCATGCACAAGGATAGGAGCTGGCGATATGGGGAAGTTTTTAATCGGGAGAGGTCTAACTACGACGGTATTAGGCAGGAATTCGGGAGTGTAAACTGCGAACAGATGTTCTCAGGGAAACGCACAGCAGAAATTTGGAGGTTCTTTGTGGAACACTCAGTGGTTTGCCCCACTGAGGCAGGGAAAGAATAGTTGGATAAAGGAACCATGGTTGACAAGAGAGGTGAAACATTTAGTCAAGAGGGAGAAGGAAACGTACTTAAGGTTCAGGAATCAAAAATCAGGCAGGCCTCTTGAGAAATATAATGTAGCCAGGAAGGAACTTGAGAAGGGACTTAAGAAAGCGAGAAGAATTTACCAGAATGCCTTGAGGAGTAGCATTAAAGAAAACCCCAACGTGTTCTACACGAGCGTGAAGAACAAGAGTGTGATGAGAGTGAGGCTAGTACAACTCAGGGACAATGGGCGAACATGTATCTGGAGGCAATGAGGTAGGGGAGGCCCTTAATGAATATTTTACTCCAGTGTTCACTTGGGAGAGGGACTGTGACGAATGTAAGTTATGTGTAGGGCAGGCTAATGTGCTGGAGCACATTGAGGTTAAGGAAGAGGTAGTGCTGGGGCTTCTGGAAAACAGTGGTATAGATAAGGTCCCGGGGCCAGTCGCGATATACCCCAGAATGCTACAGGAGTGAGGGAAGAGATGGATGGGGCGTTCAGGATTAGCTTCGTGTCCTCCCTGGCCACAGGAGAGGTACCAGAAGAGAACAGGATCTTAAATGCTTGCGATTTTAACGGTTGTCTAAACCCTCCATGGATAGATCTGTGTAAAATCCTGCACTTCCAAACAAATCCGCTGTCTTTATTAATTCCTGTTTAGTTGAATCTGGAATCTTAATTTCTTGGAGAGCTCTACACCTGTATGATAAAGAATTTTCATTCTTTTCTCACGTTTACCATAACTACTCGAGGATTGATTTCTTTTTATTGATGCTAGATTACCTCCACTTACTATGGACTGTAAATACGATGCAATTGCCATTTCTGATCATGCATCAGTGACTTTATCAATTAAATTACAAGATGTATCCTTTGATGTCAGGCAATGGCGATTTCATCTTTCTCTCTTACAAGACTCATATTTCGTCCAATTTATCAAAGAACAGATTTCATTTTTCTTTTTAACTAATTTTACCGAAAAATTTCCAGTGGGATGATATGGGATATGTTTAAAGCATATATCTGTGGTCAAATTATTTCATATTCCGCTGGATTGAAAAAAAACGAACAAATAATGAAATACGTATATTGGTTGCCAAGATTAAAGAAATCTATAAAAAATATTCTGATCCTCCAAATCTGGAGCTTTTTAAAAAGAAAACAGAACTCCAATAACAACATCGTTTATCATTAACATCTTCAATTGAAAATCTACTACTTAAAAACAAAAGTCAATTTTATATACATGGTGATAACTCCGGTAAATTATTGGCCAACCAATTGAAAGCTACTTTATCTAAACGTCAGATTAATAAAATTCGTAAATCACATGATACCTACAGGATAGATCCTGTTCAAATCATCAAATCCTTTCAACAATGTTATTCTTCTTTATACCAATCAGAATCCCCTGAGGATCCTACATTAATGTACGAATTTTAAGAGATCTGAAGATTTCCCAATTATCTTTAAATGAACGTTCTACATTAGATGCTCCCATTTCGAAGGAAGAAATAAAGAAAGTAATATTTTCAATGAATTCGGGTAAATCACCCTGCCCTGACGGATATACAGCTGAATTTTATAAATCCTTTTCTGATATTCTTGCTCCCTTCTTCGCCAAAATTTTTAAAGATGCCCGATCAGTGGGTAAACTACCACAATCTTTCTACGAAGCAACTAAATTTCTTTAATTCTTAAAAAGGATAAAGATCCCACTGATTGTGCATTTTATAGGCCTATTTCTTTATTAAATGTAATTTCAAAATATTTCCAAATATTGGCCTTTTGACTGGAAAAGGTTGTTCCACAAATTATCTCTGAAGACCAGACAGGAGTTATTCAGAATCGTTATTTACATTTTAATATTTTGGGATTAATATTAATTTTAATATTATTAAACTATATTAATAATAATGGATATTATATCTAGCCCTTCATCCGAAATTCCAGAATGTGTCGTTTCACTAGATGCTGCAAAGGCGTTTGACAGAGTCGAATGGGAATATCTATTCCCTGCACTTCAAAAATTTAATTTTAGCCCTACATTTATATGTGTGATTAAAATGATTTATTATGCACCTATGGCTTCAATTCTTCCTAATAATCAAAGATCTCCTTTGTTTAGGCTTTTTAGAGCTACTAGACAAGATTGATCGTTAAGCCCTTTATTATTTGATATTGCTTTAGAACCCTTGGCTATTGAACTTCAGAACTCTTCAAATATATGTGGCATTACTAATGGATAGATGATTCATAAGATATCTCTTTACGCCGACGAATCCATCCCCGCAGTACTATCACTACTAGATCAGTTTAGTTATTTTTTCTGGCTATAGATTAAATCTTAATAAGAGCGAACTTTTTCCATTGAATATGCAAACCCCAATTTATAACCAATTACCTTTTAGATTGGTAACTGACTATTTTATTTATTTAGGTGTTAAAATTACCAAGAAACATAAGGACTTATTTAAAGCTAATCTATTGCCTTTAATTGACTATAAAACAATTATTTACTAAGTGGTCTCCACTGTCTTTATCATTGGTAGGCCGAATTAATGCGGTTTATATTTACTTCAAGCGATTCCAACTTTACCCGAAATCTTTTTTTGACACTATTGATTCTAAAATTCTTTCATATATTTGTGCAGAATAAAAACCCAAGATTTAAGAAATATTTACAAAAACTAAAAAAAAATGGTGGCTTGGCCTTGCTTAACTTTAGATTATATTATTGGGTAATTAATATCAGCTATTTAATTTTTTGGATACAAGATTGTGATGTAATTCAATGCCCCAAATGGGTATGTCTTGAGCACCAATCAGTTCTTGAATTTTCATTAGTTTCTTAGGTGCTTCACTCCCTTTTCTACGTACCAAATAAAGTAAACATACAACTAACCCAATTGTTAAACATACATTACGAATATGGTTTAAACTTCGTAATTTTCTTGGATTGAATAAATTTAATTTGTCAAGTCCCATTCAATCTAATTGTTTCCTTCATCCATCCAGAGTTGACTCAGCTTTTTCCATATGGAATAGGAAGGGAATAGTATGTTTTCGGGATCTATTCATTGATAACTGTTTTTCATCTTTTGAACAATTGTCTAATACATATAATTTGCCTAGATCACACTTTTTTCGATATTTGCAGATTAGAATTTTTTTAAATGTTCTATACCTTCTTTTCCTACACCTTACAAAACTGAAACTACGGAAAAAATTAAAGTTCTTGATCCTTATCAGAAGGGCTTGATAGCAACAATTTATGATTTAATTATGAAAATACGTCTAGAATCATTAGACAAAATTAAGAATGAATTGGAAAGTGAACTCCAGACATCCATACCTATAGAGACTTGGAAGAAACTTCTTCATTTAGTTAATACATCTTCAATGTGTGCCAGACACTCGTTGATACAGATTAAGGTAGTTCACAGGACGCATATGTCCAAAAATAAGCCAGCTCGTTTTTATAACCATATAAATCCTATATGTGACAGATGTAAATCGAATGTGGCTTCTTTGACATATATGTTTTGGTCGTGCCCTTTTCTGTAAAAGTATTGGAAAGACATTTTTAGCATTATTACAATCGTATTGAAGATTATAGACAATAGATAATGGACAATAGGAGCAGAAGTAGACCATTCGGCCCTTCGAGTCTGCCCCGCCATTTTGAGATCATGGCTGATCCTCAACAATCAATATCCTGTTCCTGCGTTATCTTCATATCCTTTGATTCCTCTATCTATGAGAAACCTATCTAGCTCCTTCTTGAAAGTGCCCAGAGAATTGGCCTCCACTGCACTCTGAGACAGTGCATTCAACAAATTCACAACCCTCTGGGAGAAGAAGTTTTTCCTCACCTCTGTCCTAAATGGCCTAGCCTTTATTCTTAAATCATGCCCCCTGGGCCTGGACTTCCCCAACATCTGGAACATATTCCCTGTCTCTATCTTGTCCAATCCCTTAATATTCCTGTATGTTTCAATCAGATCCCCTCTCAATCTTGATTGATCAATCAAGATTGATTTATAACCTCACCCTATCACTGCAATTTTTGGATAACCAAGGTTAGACTATGGCCATTTATCTGCTTCCGCTAACCGTATGATTGCCTTTGTTACATTAGTGGCCAAACGATCCATTTTGCTTAAATGGAAGGATCCAATACCCCCTACTACTTTTCAATGGTTTTCTCAAACTAGATCATGTTTAAACTTGGAAAAAATTAGAAGTGGTACTGTTGATCCTTCGCTTAAATTTGAAGATATTCAGAGTCCATTTATTCAATATTTTCACATGATGTAGATCCCCTTTCAATAACTTTCCAACTTGGAGGAATGGAGTTGACGACATAATGTTGCTGTGTTTGTACTGAGACATTTTAGCCCAGCTTTTTTTTTCTTTTTTTTTGTTGTTTGATTTTTTTTGAGACTTCTTTTTGTTTAGTTTAGTCTATATTGTTTACGATTTTTCTTATTGATTTGTTTTTTTAAAATTTATATAATAAATCGTTTTATGTTAATTTACTAAGAGATCGTTGGATCTACAGTTTTTTTATATTTTATTGTTCTTTATTATTATCTATGCTATGATTGTTCTCCTGATCCCTCTGCATTACATGTATAAATATTGATGATCTATATCAATCTGTATTAATTTGAAAACTAATAAAAAGATTGAAGAAGAAAGGAAGATCCTGCCTGACTAACTTATTGGAGATTTTTGAGGTAATCTCAGGTAGGGTGGATAAGGGAGAGGCGGTAAATGTTATGTATTTAGACTTTCAAAAGGCCTTCGACAAGGTGCCGCACAAGAGGCTGTATAATAAGATGAGATGTCATGGAATTACAGGTAGGATAACAGAATGGATGGAGAATTGATGGTTGGCAGGAAGCAAAGGGTGGGAATAAAAGAATCCTGTTCATTTTGGTTACTGGTTACTAGTGGAGTTCCGCAGGGGCAGTTTTTACCTTGTACATTAACGATTTGGATGATGGAGTAAGTGGTTTTGTGGCTAAGTTTGCGGATGACATCAATATGGGTGGAGCAGTAGAGAGTATTGAGGAGACGGGAAGGTTGCAGAGCGATCTAGATAGTTTAGGAGAACGGGCAATGAAATGGCAGATGAGATTCAATGTTGAGAAACGTGCACTTTGGAAAGAGAAATAAACGAGCAGAATATTATCTAGAAGGGGAGACAATTCAAAGTTCAGAAGTACGAAGGGACTTGGGAGTACTCCTACAGGATACCTTAAAGTTTAACCATCAGGTCGGATCGGTGGTAAAGAAAGCGAATGCTACGTTGGCATTCATTTCTAGAGGTAAAGTGTAGAAAAGTAAGGAAGTGTTGATGAGGCTCTACGGGACACTAGTGAGGCCTCATTTGGAATACTGTCCACACTTTTGGGCCCCATATCTTAAGAAAGATGTGCTGATGTCGTAAAGGGTTCAGAGGAGATTTACGAGGATGATTCCTGGAATGAAAGGGCTTACGTATGATGAGCGTTTGTCGGCTCTTGGACTGTACTCACTGGAGTACAGAAGAATGAGAGGGGACCTCATAGAGACATTTAATATGTTGAAAGGACAGAGTAGATGTGGCCAAGCTGTTTCACTTGGTGGGTGAGTCCAGGACCAGAGGGCACAACATTAGAATTAGAGGGTGCAGGTTTAAAACAGAGATGAGGAGAAATTTCTTTAGCCAGAGGGTGGTGAATTTGTGTAATTTCTTGCCACGTACAGCAGTGGAGACCCGATCGTTGGAGGCGTTTAAAGAAGAGGTAGATAGATATCTAAATCATGGGGGTATCAAGGGATATGGGGGTGCCGGAAATTGGGGTTAGATTCGTGTTTTTTTTGGTCCACCAATTACTCATTTCTTTTTCTTTTCTCGCCTTTTCTTTGAAGAAGACCCGATGGGCCGAATGGCCTACTTCTGCTCTCTTATCTTGTGATCTTGCGATCTCGTGATCTCTCCTCTCCTCCCTGCAACCCTTCCTCTCCACACACAACTCCCCTCGGAACAAATCCTCTCGCTTCTCTCTGGATCCCTCTTTCCTCACTCCTTCTTTCTCTTCTCGCTCTTCTCATCCACTCTCGTCTGTCCACCCCTTTCTTCTTTCCCCACTCCCTGACCCTTACACTTTGCCCCACTTCTCCGCCCACCCTTCCCTGTCCCCCTCAGCTGTCCAATCCCCCATTCTGTCTTCCTGCTCTCTGCTGCCCCTCCGCACTTTCCGTCAGAATCTCTGTCTCCGCCACAATTTAAGGCTCTTTGATCCTTTATCTCAGATATGTCAGGACACCTGGCTTCCCTCTGCTTGAGTTTTTGGAGTCTCCCGTTGGGTGAAGGGATTCACGTTGGTTGAGGGGTGAAGGGTCTCCCGTTGGGTGAGGGGTCTCTGGTTGTGTGAGGCTTCTCCCAGTGGGTTAGTGGTCCGCCGTTGGGTGAGGTGTCTCCCAGTGGTAAGGGTGGGGCCTCGCAGGAGAGACAAATTGTGGAGTCTGAGTGTTGGGAGAACGGGACCCTCACACACCGCGCACCTCCACCCTCCCCCCCCACCTCGCCATCCTGGAGGTGCAGAAATAAACATGAGTGGGTCAGGAACGCGCGGCTCAGGACTTTCACTGTTGTAGGTTAAGGGTTGGGGTAGACCTCGGGGCAAGATCCCTCCGTCCGTCCCGGTGGTCAACCCCACGGTGTCCCAGTTCCAAACACAACGGGTCCCCACACCCCGTCTCCGGGAGACTCTCCCTCCCTCTCTTACACCCCTCTCCGTCTCAGTCACCCCCTCCCTCCCCTCCACGGCTCTCCGTATCCGTCACCCCTCCTTCCATTACACCCCTCCCCGTCTCCGTCACCCCCTCCCTCTCCTGCACCCCTCCGCATTTCTGAAATCAGCTCCCATTTGTGTGCAACACAACCACGCGGTGTTGTTCTCCCGCAATCACAGGGGCTCCTGATTTGTGGACAAAACTGACACCCAGTGGTGTTCCGCCACATTCACAGTGAGAGCAGGGAAACCGCAGAGAAAACTCACAACAGGACATCACAGGAGCAGGCCCTTCGGCCCACAGTGTCTGTGCTGACATGCTGCTGAATTAAACTAAACCCCTTCTGCCTGCACTGTGACCGTCTGCAAACTTACTGACCCACCCATCCAGCACATTTCCATACATCACAGACAGCGGGTATATCACAGATGTACGGATCCCTGTGGGATACCGCCTGTCACCGACCTCCTGCCAGAGTAATAACCCTTCACCTCCGAGCTCGCGGAGACAAGGGGGAGACCTCAGGGGAGAGTTGGTTGTTCCCGGGAGTCTGGGGTGAGCTGCGTCAACCGGGGGGGGGGGGGCTGTGGTCTCGGTGGGTGAAGGAGGTGATGGGAGGGGAGAGGGAAGGGATGGAGGAGACGGAAGGGGAATGGTATGGAGTGGAGGGGAATAGGAGAGGGAGGTGGGACGGGAGAGTGATTGTGGTTTGGGAGGGGAGGAGATGAAATGGAGGGGATGGGAATGGGAGGAGGAGAGTGTTGGGGAGGAGAGGGTGGTGGGGAGGGGATTGGAAGGGATGTTGAGGAGGGAAATGTGCGAATGGAGAGCAGGTGGGAGGGGAGGTGTGTCGAAGTGTGTTGGGGAGGGGGAGGTGGGAGAGGAGGGGGATGGGTTGTGTGGGGGCAGATGGGAGAGATAGGGCTTTAAACCTCTCCTGCTCTCTCTCCAAAGCCCCTCGCACTCTCCCAGTAACGTCCCGATTCCTATACTCAGTACTTTGATTTATGAATGCCAGTATGCCAGAAGCGATCTTTGTAACCCTGTCTACCTGTGACGCCACTTTCACGGAACTATGTATCTGAACTCCCAGATCCCTTTGTTCCTCCACACTCCTCAGTGCCCTACCATTTACTGTGTATGTCCTACCTTGAATTTTACTTCTAAAATGCAACATGCCATCTGCCATTTTCTGGCCCATTTTTTCAGTTGGTCCAGGTCCCTCTGCAAGAGTATAGGAGTGCAGGAGTCCGGATGTTATGGTGAGGTGTAAAAGACATTGGCGAGGCCAAATTTGGAGTATTGTGTGCAGTTCTGGTCAGGTAACTATAGAAAGGATATCAGTAGATTGAAAGAGTGCAGAGGAGATTTACTAGAATGTTGCCGGGTCTTCAAGAGTTGAGTTACACAAAAGATTGAACAGGTTAGGACTTTATTCCTTGGAGAGTAGAAGAATGAGGGGAGATTTGATGGAGGTTTATAAAATTATGAGGGGTATAGACAGAGTAAATGCGAGTAGGCTCTTTCCACGTAGATTAGCAGAGATAAGTACGGGAGGACATGGTTTTAGGGCGAAAGGCGAAAGATTTAGAGGAAACCACAGAGCGGTGGGAGTGTGGAACGAACTGCCATCTGACGTGGTAAATGCGGGCTCACTCTTAAATTTTAAGAATAAATTGGATAGATACATGGATGGGAGAGGTCTGGAGGGTTATGGACTGGGTGCAGATCAATGGGACTAGCGGAATAAAGTTTCGGACCAGACTGGAAGGGCCGAATATCCTGTTTTCTGTGCTGTAGTGTATTATGGTTGTATGTTTCTATGGTCTTGTAAATTTCTTTTGATGAACGAGGAGAGCATCCTGACTGTTTGCTGGTCCAGAGGCTCCAATGCACAGGATTAAAAGAGGCTGCAGAGGGTCGTGGAGTCAGCCAGCTCCATCACCGGAATTACAACACCGCACCCCACCATCGAGGACATCTTCAAGAGGCGGTGCCTCAAGAATGCAGCATTCATCGCTGCGGTGCCTTACCATCCGAGAAATAGCGTTGCTGTTACTTGCATCATGGAGTATGAAGACCCTCATTCAACGATCCAGGAACGGCTTCTACCCTGAGACCATCAGATTTCTGAACGGTCCATGAACACTACCTGATTGTTGCTTATTTTGTACTATAGATTTTGAATATTTATCGTAGTTTTATGCGTTTGCACTGCACTGCTGCGGCAAAACAACACATTTAACGGCATATAAGACGGTGATAATAAATTGATTCTGATTGTGAAGATGCGTGCGATCCACCGTGACTTGACCGCTCGGATTCAGAAGTGGTTTACCCATAGAATATTGAGGGTGCTGATCGATGGGACTTATTCTGGTTGCACTTCTATGACTCTTGGTGTTCCCCAGGGACCGTACTGGGACCTCCGCTGTTTGTGATATATCGAAGCAACCTGGATGAAAATGGAGATGGGTGAATTAGTAAGTTCGCAGACAGTAAAAAGATTGATGGTGTTGTGGATTGTTTTTAAGATTGACAAAGGGTACAGTGGGATATAGGTCAGTTGCAGATATGGGCGGAGAATTGGCAGATGGAGTTTAATCCGGCCGCATCATCGGTGTTGCACTTTTAGAGTTCAAATATAAAGTGACTGTACCCTGATAATGGGAAGACCGTCAACAGTGTTGATTGTCAGAGAGATCTTGTGGTGGATATCCATAGCTCTCTGAAAGTGACTGCACAGGTTGATAGGTCGGTAAGTAAGGCGTATGGAATGTTTGCCTCTATTAGTCAAGGCACTGATTACAAGAGTCGGATGTTATCTCTCTGATGTTTGTAGCTCTGTTCAGGCCGCAGCTGTAGTGTTGCATTCAGTTCTGATCGCCCCGTTACAGGAAGGATGTGGACTCTTTGAAGAGGGTGCCAAAAGTCCAGGATTCTGCTTGGGTTAGAGGGTATGTGCTGTTTGGAGAAGTTGGACAAACTTGGGTTGTTTTATCTGGAGCGACGGAGTTTCAGGGGAGAAATGATAGCAGATCATCAGATTAGAAGTGTCACAGATAGAGTAGACAACCTTTATCTTTTACACAGGGACGAATCGTCTGATACCAGAGTAAAAGCATTTAAGGTGAGTGGTGGGCAATTCAAAGGAGATGTGTGCGGCAGGACCTTTTACCCAGAGAGTGATGGGTGCCTGGATTGCGATGTCAGATGTGGCGGTGGAGGGAAATACGATTGGGGTACGTGGAGGATTGCGGACATTTGTGGAGGCAGAGAAGATTAGTTTAGTTAATCATTTAAAAACTTGTTTAATTAGTCCGGAACAACATTGCAGGACGAAGGGCTTGTTCCTGGTCTGTACCTTGTTTTTCCAACCCAGGTCTCTGGATCTGTGACGTAAAACCTCAAACGGCGTGAAGTAATTCTGCCGAGAAGAACCGACATCAGATAATTCAAAGTCAAAGTCAAGGTCGAGTTTATTGTCAGAAGCACAAGTACATGACCGCACAGGTGCAATGAAAAACATACTTGCAGCGGCATCACAGGGACATCGCGATATATCAGCAGCATTCTCAAGTAAAACAAATTAAACATGAATTAAACATTTTTTCCAGGAAAAAAAAAACTCATTTAGAACAAAACAAAGTCACAGAGATGAGAAGATATTCCTTCCAGTTCACTATCCAGGCCCGATTCTGCCTGCTCCCCCCGCCCCACCACCACCAGTGTGTCTGGAGTCGGAGAGACGGAATTTGTTCAAGCGGGGGAGCGCCGCGGATTTTTTCTGCTCCTCTCCGCGCTGAGCGCATCTCACAATGAGAATGAGCGGATATTTCAGCAGCTCCCTCAGCTGCTCCCTGAACTTAGTCTGGGTCACTGCGTAAAGAGCCGTGTTTGTGCAGCAGCTCAGGAGCTGCAGCATGAGTCTCAGTTCCCTTTAGTCCAAGGTGGAAACCCAGCCTCATCAATGAAATATAATCGGAGCCACACAGAATGCACCGTAAACAGCGCCCACAACAGGATGAAATTCCCCTACACAACCAAGAGTAAAATGAAAGATTTCCTGCGGCTCTCCATCTCCGGGTCTCTGGGACTGTCCCCACTGCTGCCACCCCGGAGTCTCCTGCTGGCTCTGCTCGCCACTAAAACGTGCCTGATAGTCAAAGCATTGAGCAAGAAAATGAGGACAAATGGGATCACAGGCGTGAGGAGGTAATGGAGGAACTCGACTGCTGTCCAATCCACTGAGAACAGACCATCGTAGCTTTCATAGCAAAACCAAGGAAAATTACTACGCGCGTAGTCTCCTGAGAGCATGAAATACCAGAAAATGTTCTTTAAGCAGCTCAGCACGGTCACCGTCCCCAGAACCACAGCCGCCGTTCTCTCGGTGCAATATTTCACTTTCATCTTCTGGCAACAAATGGCTACAAACCGATCAAAGGTGAAAGCGACGGTGAACCAGACAGAACAGTCGGTGGCTGCGTAAAGCAGGACGGCGTGGATATTACACACGGGGATGTACCTCAGGAAAGTAAATGCTCCCCAATAAACAATAGGAATCTGCCTCAGTATCAGGTCGAGGACAACGGCCAGTAGATCCGCCGTTGCCATGGCCACCAGGTAGAGACTGACGCCTTTGGATAGACCGCACTTTCCCCGCGACAGGACCGCAATCGTCAGCACGTTCACAGTGAGGAGGAAAATAAACACAAACATGACAGCGAGGTTCGAGCAACGTCAGCAGATTCACATAGAGGGAAATCAAATGTGGAAACCTGTTCTTGGATTCAGAGTTGGAGTTGGTTGTATCCGACACCGGGGCTGTCTGCTGGAGACGGAGATTATAGGTCAGTGAAATCAACTTCCAACTGGAGAATAACGGCATCACCTCGACCAATAAACAGGTGAGAAGCGGTGGTTCCGTGGTACGGAGAAGCTGCCTGACGAGTGAACAATTCATTACGTGTTCCAGTTATTAAATATCTGAGCTTCGGTTGGGGGAGAGGTGATATATTGACCTGGTCAGTATGCGGAATCCGCTTAGGCTCCTGATCCTGATCCTTGCTCAGTGCTGTTTGAGAGCGTCGCTGATCATTTCATGGTGACCGGGGTCAGTGTGGGTGAGAGACACGGTCACTTTTCATGTTTTGTTTGTGCAGTGACTTTATGTTGGACCTTACGTTGAATGTTATGACGCAGGAACACTGGAGATTGTGGTGAAATATTCCAGTCCCCGGTGGAGCAGTCTAATTCAGCTGCACGTACTGCCCGCCAGGGGGATGGGAACGTTGGGAAACCTCCAGAGGTTTCAGAATGAAATTAGACCATGATTAATGCAACATTATCATTGCCGTAGATAGTTCCGACAGCTGGGATCACCAGACACGGCAACAGTGAGGAGAGAGTAGCAGTGCAGATAGCAATGGTTATCGAACAAATAAATGTAGTTGGGGACAGGTTAGATATATGAGAAAATAACATCGAGAAAGGGAGGATACATAAAACGGTGGTAAACGCCATTCAAGGACTAGGTCTATGTATGGCATTTCCCTCAACCGGAGCTCAGTTAGTGAGGACGTTCTGTTTTATTAAGCGGCAGACGTAACGAACAGTCCACCCACCAGACCTCTTTACAGGACCCCGTGATCACTGCTTCTCACTTGCTTGTTGGTCGAGTCGTTGGACAGGATCTTACCTGGAACAGCAACAAGAGCGAGGATGGGATAATAGACGGGCTGAATAGTCAGGAGTAATAATCTGATCCGATAGTCTACTTTTATCCAAGGAGCATCTGTCATCCCGAAATCATTTTTCCCCTTCTGTCCGCTGTAAGTCACACAGTGCCACAAGGTCGATTCAAACAAATACCTTTATTAGCAGTGCACCGCTAGGAGAATTCTCTTCAGCACTCACTAAGAGTCGCTTCCCGAGTTCTCCCTGAACAAAGGGCAGACAGACATTTATACAGGAATTCTCACGCACATCCCATGCAAACGGCGCCGCGAGTTTCAGTCAAGCTAAAGAGATCCCGAGACAGCCATCACACCTTTTGTCTTAGTTAATTGAGTTATAATCAAGGCTTTCAAAGGCAGGTATCACCCTTCATTGTTCAGACCAAGTCTTCACCTCGATGTTAATTACTCTCAGTATCGCCACCGTCTGACATATCGGAATGGTTCGTTACCCGAAACAAACATTCCAACCTAACTAGTGGGTCAGCAGCTTGCTAGTCCTTGCTAAAGATATATAAATGCATATATATATTTTGTTTGCCAGTTATTGGTATGGTTGCAATTCTTAACCCTTCACTTCCTCATTCCCTCCTTTTTATCATTTCATGATAAACCAGAGCAGCGCTGAGAAGAGGGCCAAAAGCTTATTAATAAGGACCTTGAAACAGGTATTTAGACAGGCCAGCACCACACAGCATACTATTAAAATCACGATTAGTACCACAGCTCCATGCAGCAGGTATGATGCCCACGACCCTCCTAGCAGCCACCCCAACCAAATTGTTCCTCCTGTAAATCCCTGTCTAAAGCTATCTACTTGCGTCTGAATGTCCTGAATGGCATGGGAGATGTTGTAGGACTCATCTCTCACGTTGGTGATACAGTTGTCCCCAACTATAGCACATACTCCTCGTGCTGAGCCAGATGGTAGACCACAGCATACCGGGTCTTCTGGGCATAAAGTCGAAGCTCTGCCAGTTCCTGGTTCACCGCCTTCAGGCCCTCCATAGTACTGTTTCCCAGTGCAGCCAGTCCACAAATAAGGTAGTTATGTTTTTTTTTTCGCGGCTATAGTTCCTGCCGAACCTCCCAGAGAGAGAGTACTCAGGAATCCATGGCCTAACGATGCTAAGGGAGGTCCCAATGAAATAAGATCCCTCCAATCCTCACAGAACTCCTCACTAACTGACCGCACCACAAGTCTTCGTCGGACACGAGCCTTCTGAGGGCAGGGGACCGTGACCGGCCTGATCGTTCCTATTGCAAAGCTGGCTGGCAGAGTGGGGGTGGCTGTGGTGTAAGTGCCATTAAAGAGGAACACATACCCTTCCTTAGCCCGGTAGCAGGTTACATTACCCGATTGCCGTGGACTGGGCATTTGGAAATACCGATATCCTAGCAACATTTCTCCCATGCTCCCTCAGGTAATTCTCCCTGGTTAGCCATTCTAAAGAGAGATTAGACAATCTCACGTGGGTCCCGTTACCTTCTCCACAAACCAATCGCTCTCCTGCAAGTAACGTAGCACACCTCGTAGCAGCGCACTCACAGCTAAACCATCCCCCTTTAAACCCGCAATTCCTCTCTGTACAGGTAGTGGCGGCACATGTTATCGTATGCTGTACAATCGCTAGCCCACAACCCCACCCTGTGCCGGTGAAGCAGTGGGAGAAGGACTGGTGGTGGGCTGTACTACTAGGTCCTGTTACTGTTCCTTGCAAGCATTTACCCGGCAGCCCCCTCCTGTAAGTTCCCGTCTGTCCAACACACTTTGTTTTTGAAAATTCATACTTTAAGAGGACCCTGGGGCTCCTGCTTGGTGTGGCTACAAAAAGACCTTCCACTGATTCTGCCAAGGGGTAACAAACAGTGCGATTCCCATGTAGCTGCATATGTATTTCGTAAAACAAATTATCCTCTAACGCCCGCACAAGAGTACTGGAAATGGTGAGGAGTCCGAATTTATAAAGTATTACCTTTCCTCCGGTGGCCATCGTTTGCAGCCGCTCAGATGAATCCAACGTTCCTGGCCTTTTACTTTCACGGCTGTCGGTGTTTGGAGTAGTATCTGGAAGGTGCCTTTCCTCCGAGGTCCCAGTTTAGGGCGCTGCCAATCCCGTATCAGTACTGAGTCTCCGATTTCCAGGTCAGGCAATTCCGTGTTCTGCCCTTCAGGTGGTTTAAGGGCACTCTCCACCTGTGAATGAAGAAACTTTAAAGAGGACGTAAGTTGTCTGAAATACCTTTGCAGTTCATCCCCCATGATATTAAGGTCAACGTGTGGGGGGTTTGGGTGTCGGCGTCCCATGGGGTTCTTCCCGGACGCCCATAGACGATTTCGGCAGCCGATACCCCGGTGGCCAAATGGAGGTGGGGGGTGGGGTGGATGAATCTCATATGATACAATGCTAAAGGGAGAACCTTCAACCAGTTTAGACCTGTCTCTGACACTAATTTGTTTAGTTTATTCTTAAGGGTGCTGTTAGCTCTCTCTACTACACCCGCTGCTTGAGGATGGTAGGTGCAGTGGAACTGCTGTTCGATATGCAGTGCCTCGCACAATTCCTTATTTATTTTCCCTATGAAGTGGGGGCCATTCTCAGAACTTATCCGTCGGGGTACCGCAAACCTTGGTATAACCTCTGTAAGTAATAACTTTACCACCGTTGAGGCCTTATTGTTAGTGGTTAGAAAAGCTTCAATCCATCTACTAAATACATCAACACTAACGAGACAGTACTTGTATCAACGTACACGCGGTAATTCAATAAAGTCAAGTTGTACACATTCAAAAGGACCACCTGGCAAGGGGGTTATGCCTGGGGTGCACTTCACCCCTTTCCCAGCAATGGTTTGTTGACATATCAAACACGACCGTATTTTGCCTCGTGCTGCTTCCCCCAATCTGGGGTGCCACCAGGTACGTAGTAAAATCTTATTCATTCTCTCCTTGCCAAGGTGGGTGTCAGAATGTAGGCAGTCAATAAGCATCGGTAGCAAAGAATCAGGTATACATACTTGACCGACTGGAGTAACCCAGAGGCCGTGTAGCGCAGAGTGCGTACACCCGTGCGCCTTCCACATTTGTTTCTCTGAGTCAGGGGCGTCCCCCTGTAAGTGCTGCACAGTGATCATGTCTGGGGTGCCCGGCGTTGCTATCTTTGGCTTGCAAACAGCTGCTTGTTTTTCCATGGTGGAAGCGATTTTATACCCCTGGCGTGCTGCCAATTTCGCTTCTGTATCTGCCCTGTTATTGCCCTGGGTTATTAGGGAGGCATCTGATAGGTGAGCGGAGCATTTAATGATGGCCAATTTGTTTGGGAGGAGGATGGCTTGGAGGAGGTTCTTTACATAAGCCGCATTCTGTATGGGGCTTCCTGTAGAGGTCAGAAATCCCCTGTGTGCCCAGAGTCGGCCAAAATCATGGGCAACTCCAAAAGCATAGCGGGAGTCAGTGAAGATGTTAGCTACTTTGTCCTTGGCTAAAATGCAAGCTCGGGTCAGGGCAAAGAGTTCTGCTTTTTGGGCAGAGACTGGGGGCTGCAGAGATGCAGATTCCACACTCTGGGAGTCGTTTACCACGGCATAGCCGCTAAGGCGGGTGCCCTGTTCAGAAATGTAGGAACTACCATCGACGTACAGGTTTAAGTCGGCTGACTGGATGGCCTTATCTGAAAGGTCCGGACGGGGTGCAGTTAAAACGTGGTTACGCATTAGACAGTCATGAGGTGGGTCCGCAAGATCCTGAGGTGGGGCCTCTAGGAAGTTGGCAGGATTAATGGTCGTACAGTAGACAAAAGTGAGGAGTGGGTTATTCAGGAGTGCTACCTCATATCTGTTTAAGCGGACCTGGGTAAGGTGTTGCGTCTGTTGAGAAGTTAAGAGTGCCGTTACGGTATGGGAGGAATAAACCATCACTGACTGTTGCAGGGCGACTGGCAAGGAACCAGGATGCGCTGTTTGCAGAATGAATCTATTAAATGGGTTATTCCGTCAACTGCCTCTCTCCGAAGGGGGTACAGTGGGACGGAAGGCAATTGTGCTCCTGGTCTTACACGGATTTGGACTGGGGTTACTGGGGTGAGCCCCACCTCAGCTTTCGACATGGCCCATAAATTAGGGGTTGGCTCATCTGAAAGGAGTCAGTGGGGCTGATGGTGGTGTAAACAGTCTGTCACCGAGAAAGGGGTGAGGTAATAAGTCAGGTTCCCTTATGCCAGTATCTGGAGAACCCAGTAAAGGCCTGTGTCTGTCTGTGCCTCAAGTCTGTGGCCTAGGAATCCCAGCTCCTTCAGTTTATGACCCTCATTAACTGACGGGGCATCAAGCCCGACTGATTCCACGATTCATTAGGTACTTGAACTAAAACTGCTGTACCCTCCTTACCCTCTAAATGAAACCGTGGCTGTGGACAGTTTAATATCGTGCTGGGTGATACAAGGGGCTTCAAGAGTTGAAGTATTTGCTCCCGTGTCTATCATAAAGGGAATCGGCTTTCCTTCAACTGAGAAATTGACGATGGGTTCATCGTCCGGGTTATCGGTGAGGGCAGGGTACATGGAGAGGCTACTCTCCACGTCTAGTCAAGCAGAAAACGGGTTGTTGGTTGAAAAAGGTTGTCGTCTACCAGGGGGTCTCGTCTGCCTATGACGGTAGTGGGGGCGGTCCCTCCGCCAATGGTCAGGTGCCCCACAAAAGTAGCATCCCGTCAGCCTGGCGCTTGCGGGTTGTTGGGGTCCCCTGGGTCCGAGGTAATTACGAGATGGTGATGGTGGTGGTGGTGGTGGTCCACAAGGGGGCCCGTACACTGGGGTTCTTAAGTCCTTGGGGTACAGTGGGTATCCTTTACCGGACCAGTCAACCCCTTCTGGAACGCAAAATTGCCGCTCCATTTGATAGTCTGTATTGTCGGAGTCGGAAGGTTGGGGACGAGGGGGTCTCTGCACCATTTCCTGTTTTACCTTTGTGGCTTTCGTATCGCGCCCGTTACTCCAGTAGTGGACTAGCGCCCTCCTGATGGCTTGTCGTGCGTGGTCAGGCCAGTTCATGTCATTAGTGCGGATAGCTGAGGCCACTCCCGCAGGGATGCATTGTAATAGGACGGCGTGAAACTGGGGGGAGGCATTGCCTCTGTTGTAGGCATCGTACCCCGCATAGGTACCGTAAAGTGAACAGAAACGGTCCCAAATGTCTGGGCCGTCCTCACCCTGTTTTGGTCGGCATTCTAAAACTTTAGTTATGTCAATTGGCTGTTGGATTTACGAAGGTTTTACGAAGGGCTGTTCTAATATTGGTCACCTGGTCCTGAGGCCGGACGGCCGCCTGAAAGGCTGTCCAGTCAGCATAGTCCCCCAGGTGTTCTTTCCACTGTGCCACTTCATTAGTTGTAAGGGCCATGCAACAAAGGCTGAAAAGGTCTTGGGGGGGGGGGGGCGGCCTGATATATCTGAATTGTTCCAATCACATAATCTATGAAATCTTCCGGGTTGGTTTTACGGTTGGGCGCCTGACTCATGATTAAGCAGATCTCCTGAGGCTTCCAAGGGGTGTAAATTTGGATTGTAGGATTAGCGCTGGCTTGGGCTGGATCAGGATAGGGTACACTCCTGTTGGGGAATTGTTTCTTAACCTTGGCTCCCTTAACCCCGTTCAACATGGGTGGTTGGCTGGGATCTGTAGGGTCGCCATAATCAGTGGTAGAATCAGAGTCGGTATCCGTCTGAGAATCTATTGAAGGACTGTCCCTTGCCAAAAAGCTTCGTCGTTTGTCTGTGGCCTTAGAGCCATTCGTATGCGGGCTTTCTCTCTGTCCAAGCTGATTTCTAGTTCGGGATGCAATAGGGCCACGGAATTGTCCTTGGGACGGGACTTGGCTAGCAGTCATTGGTGGTGAGAGAGGAAAAGTTTGTGGACACGTCGCATTATATGGGGGCGGCAGTGAAATGCGGAGGAGGGTAGGTAGGGGCTGTGGGTCTGACCATCCAATCCTCCTCCTCTTCGTCCGTATCATTACTTTGGAACAATAGGGGCACGCCAGACATGTCGGGAAGTACCTCCACTTTATCCTTACTACTTTTACTTTTATTTCTGCTCTTCTCCTTATTTACCCTTCTGTTCTTTTCAGAATCGTGGTCTCCGCACTGAGACTTCAGAAATTCCCAACTCTTAGGATTTCCCTGTTCATCACACACACTAATTCCCCTTCTGCGCGCATTATGTTCCCAGCTAGCCTGCTTAGATTTATTTGTTAGGTCTTCGGCCGTTTTCCTCCAAGTGGACATTAATATTTTCCATTTTCCCCTGTATTCCGCTCTCAAATTGCCTTTTCTGCCTTTAGGCATTTATCTACGTCCCAAGTCCCCCCCAATGGCCATATTTCGTTTCCCAATTTCTTGTTGAGGCATGCCGATAATCTACGGAAGTTACTCCCGTTCTTCGGATCGTCTTTACATAACTTAGATAGTGGGGTATTGGACCCAGACTTATCGAGAGTTTGTCCCATTTTGTATTCTACCCGATCGGACGGTACGAATCGCTGCGATTACCTATAAGATCGGTTTCTTTCCTTCACCCACTTCAGGTTCCTGACCTTCCCGTGGGGGATTTCCCCTCTTAAGAACCGGTCTAAGGCAGGGTCGTAGTACCGGAGAACCGATCTCAGAAGTTAGAGCTCAAAACTTTGAAATTCACAACTTAAAATTCCAAACCCAAAACTGGGGACTCGAACCCCGAATAAAACTAAACTTAACTGCGGACTCGAACCCGGAACAAAACTTAACTTACCTGGGGACTCGAACCCCGAACAAAACTTAACTTAACTGGTGACTCGAACCCCCTCTTACCTGTGGCACTCGGACAGGTTCGCGAGGAGTCCGTCAGAGGATTGTCGGTAAGCGAAGGGATCGATCAGGTGTCCGACTGCCTGAGAGGGATCAAGGTGAATCGTATCTTGTGGGCCCGTCCGTCTCAGGTGGCCGTTATCCCCGTCGGTCGCTCAC
This sequence comes from Pristis pectinata, assembly GCF_009764475.1. Lineage (NCBI taxonomy): Eukaryota > Metazoa > Chordata > Chondrichthyes > Rhinopristiformes > Pristidae > Pristis > Pristis pectinata. The sequence goes on from NW_026262477.1 coordinate 29,632, forward strand.
GCCGCTTCCGAAACCTCGTCTTGGACTCCTGGCTGGCTCGCCAAATTGTCATCCCGAAATCAATTTTCCCCTTCTGTCCGCTGTAAGTAACACAGTGCCACAAGGTCGATTCAAACAAATACCTTTATTAGCAGTGCACCGCTCGGAGAATTCTCTTCAGCACTCACTAAGAGTCGCTTCCCGAGTTCTCCCTGAACAAAGGGCAGACAGACATTTATACAGGAATTCTCACGCACATCCCATGCAAACGGCGCCGCGAGTTTCAGTCAAGCTATGGAGATCCCGAGACAGCTATCACACCTTTTGTCTTAGTATAATTGAGTTATAATCAAGGCTTTCAAAGGCAGGTATCACCCTTCATTGTTCAGACCAAGTCTTCACCTTGATGTTAATTACACTCAGTATCGCCACCGTCTGACATATCGGAAGGGTTCGTTACCCGAAACAAAGGCAGTTAACATACTTAACATTCCAACCGAACTAGTGTGTCAGCAGCTTGCTAGTCCTTGCTAGAGAAATATAAATGCATATATATATATTTTGTTTGCCAGTTATAGGTATGGTTGCAATTCTTAACCCTTCACTTCCTCATTGTCAGAACTTATCCGTCGGTGTACCCCAAACCTTGGTAGAACTTCTGTGAGTAATAACTTTACCACCGTTGAGGCCTTATTGTTGGAGGTTGGAAAAGCTTCAATTCATCTACGAAATGCATCAACAATAGCAAGGCAGTACTTGTAACAATGTACAGGCGGTAATTCAATAAAGTCGAGTTGTATACATTCAAAAGGACCACCTGGCAAGGGGGTTTTGCCTGGGGTGCACTTCACCCTTTTCCCAGCATTGGTTTGTTGGCATATCAAACACGACCGTAATTTGCCTCGTGCTGCATCCCCCAATCTGGGGTGTCACCAGGTACGCAGTAAAATGTTACTCATTCCCTCCTTGCCAAGGTGGGTGTCAGAATGTAGCCAGAAAATAAGCAGTGGTAACAAAGAATCAGGTATACATACTTGACCGACTGGAATAATCCAGAGGCCGTGTAGCGCAGAGTGCGTACACCCGTGCGCCTTCCACATTTGTTTTTTCTGAGTCAGAGGCGTCCCCCTGTAAGTGCTTTCCCGATAACACTGTGTCATTTGTTGAACATAAGGTTATAGCGGACACTGACAGTCGTTTTGTTGCAGTATCAGGGAAGCTTCATAATACACTAGGGGTATTTGCCAAGATTTCTGCTCCGAGTACGGGCCTTCCAGGATTTTTTGAACGATTTTTTGCACTTTTTCCAGATTTGGATCTTCACTTTCTGGTTCTAGGAGGAGATTTTAAATCCTGGATAGATTCAAGGTTAGATCTGTCATCTACTGAACCAGCAACTCTTAATAAATCAGCTTCATGTCATCAATCATTTTAATGAAAACTTGTGTTACTGACGTCTGGCGTTTTTTACATCCAGACGACGGGGAATATTCATTTTTTTTCTCATGTTCATCACACATATTCCAGCATTATTTTTTTTATTGATAATCAAATGATCTCAATAATTCAGTCCTGTGAATATAAAGACATTGCTCTTTCAGACCATGCTCTTGTGTTTTTATCTTTAAATCTCCCCAGACTCCCTCAAATAAACAGATCCTAGCGCTTTCATCTACATTTGTTATCTGATAATGATGTTTAATTTTTTTTAGAGAAACGTGTTACTTTCTTTTTTAAGAAGAATACCACAAGAGAGACTTCTAGTCTTATTATATAGGATATTTTAAAACCTTTATTAGAGGACAAATTATTTCTTAAGCGCAAGCGTTAAGGAAAAAAAAACTAATACAGAGAGAATTGATTTAGACAATCAATTGAAACTTCTAGACTAAAGATATACCTTGGATCCAGATCGCACTTCATATAAAAAAATACCTTGGATACAGATCGCACTTCATATAAAAGGCGATTTGAAATCAAAACTAAATACAATCTCCTTTTAACATATCCAATTGAGAATCAACTCCTAAAAGATAAAACTCAATATTTATGTCCTTGGAGATAAAACAGGTAAATTATTGGCTAATCAGTTAAAAACCTCTATAGCTAGACGGCAAATTAAAGAAGTTCGCAAAGCCAATGGAAAAAAAGACAACAGATCATTTAGAAATAAATGATGCTTTTAAATTCTATTCCAAACTTTATAGTTCTGATTCTCCTAAAGATGATACTGTAATGTACAACGTTTTCGACCAATTAAACATTCCTACACTCTCTGGTGATAACCAAAAACAACTAGATAAATGCATTACTCATGAGGAAATCGCCGAGGTTAAATACTGTCAATGCACTCTGGAAAGACACCGGGACCTGATGGATTTCAGGGAGATTTCTATAAGGCTTTCTCTTCACTTCTTATACCTTATTTTAAATTGGGAAGGTTACCACAATCTTTTTATGAAGCTTTCATTTCACTTATTCTTAAGAAGAATAAAACTGCAACGGATTGTTCTTCATACAGACCAATTTCTTCACTGAATGTTGATGTTAAAATTTTATCTAAAGTTTGGCTCGTAGATTAGAAAATATGTTACCATTAATTCTGTCCGATGATCAGATGGGTTTATGAAAAACCGTCATTTCCATTTTAATATTCGTCCTTTATTGAACATCAATTCCTTCTACGGGAATATCGGAATGTGTGATTTCTCCAGATGCCGAGAAGGACTTTGACCGGGTCTTATGGAGTTACTTATTTAAAAGCTTAGAGAAATTTAACTTTGGGCACGATTTTATTTAATGGATTAAATTGCTTTATTTATCTCCTTCTGCCCGTGTTCTTACTAACTTTCAACTTTCTGAACCTTTTAAACTCCCACGCGGAACTAAACAGTGGTGCCCTTTGAGTCCGTTGTTATTTGACCTGCTCCTTGAACCTTTAGCTATCGCTTTTCGAGAATCTACAGAGATTGCCGGTATTTTTAGGAGAGGTACCACCCATAAAGTTTGGCTCTGTGCTGATGATTTACTGTTCTTTATTTCGGATGTTGAGACTTCCTTACCTTCTCTGCTTTCTTTACTTTCCTGTTTTAGCCAATTTTCAGGATATAAACTGAATTTACACACGAGAGAACTTTTCCCTTTGAACAATCTGATGTCATTCGATATTAATCTTCCTTTTAAAATTATAAGAAATCATTTTATCTATTTGGGTGTAACTATTACTAAAAATTATGAATATTTATTTAAAGAGAACTTTCTTGCTTTACTGAATTATGTGAAAAGGGTCTTACCAAATTGGTCACACCTCTCTATATCGCTGATTGATTGCATTAATTCTATTAAAATGAATAATTTACCAAAGTTATGCATCTATTTCAGGCTTTACCTGTTTTTATTCCTAAGTCCTTTTTTTATTTTCTTGACTCATTCATATCTTCCTACATATGTCAAAATAAACATCCTAGATTAAAGAAAGTTCATTTTCAGAAAGCTAGAAAATAGAGGCTTTGCTTCACCCAACTTTAGGTTTTATTACCGGGCAGTCAATATACGAAATCTTACTTTTTGGTTCCACTGTATTTATCATGTGGTCTGTCCAATATGGATTTCTTTGGAAGCGAATTCTGCTAAAAAAAAATGCTATTTTTTTTTGCTTGGCTCTTCACTTCCTTTATCAATAAATAAATTAACTGATCATTTGGTGGTTAAACATGCTTTGAGTATTTGGTTACAATTTAGAAAATATTATGATTTATTGAGATTTTCTTTGACTAGTCCCATTTTTGATTTTTTAAAACCTTCTATAACTGATATAGCTTTTAAAGAATGGGATAGATTGGGCATTTATTGTTTTCAGGATCTGTTTGTTGGAGGAAATTTCTTAACGTTTGAACAATTGTCAACTGAATATAATTTGCCAAAAACTCACATTTTTTGATATTTTCAAATTAGAGATTTTCACCGATCTCAAGTATATACTTTCCCTATAAGTCCTCTTATGAAATTCCTAGATGTAATTTTTAATTTGAAGCCTTTTTATGATGCTTCAATATCTATGATTTATGGTAGGTTATCAGGAACGAATAAGGTCCCTTTAGACAAAATTAAAAAATGCTTGGGAACATTATCTGCAGATTTCAATTTATGAAGAAACTTGCAATCACATTTTTAAACTAGTTAACACTTCATCATTGTATGTACGTCACTCTCTCATTCTGTTTAAAGTGGTCCATGGAGTTCACCTGTCCAAAGACAAGTTATCGCGTTTCTATTCGGATATATCTCCTTATTGTGACAAATGCAATAATGTAGAGGCTTCTTTAATTCATATGTTTTAGTCTTGTCCAAGTCTGGAAAAATACCTGATAGAGGTATTTCAAACCTTTTCAGTACTGTTTAATATAAATTTTAAGCCACATCCTTTAAGTGCATTATTCGGGATTGTTGAAGAAAAATATATAATTCTGGAGACTTCTGACTTACACATATTAGTCTTCATTTCTCTTATAGCCAGGAGGGCTGTATTGCTTAAACGAAAGGAAACTACTGCCCCCACTCATGCTCAATGGTTACGGGTTGTTATGTCATATCTAAACTTAGAGAAGATCCGTTGCTCTATTTCTGAATCTATTCTGAACTTTCAAATATTATGACCACCTTTTTTGAACTACTCTCAAAACCACTGATTTGGCGCTTAGAGTGGAGATATTGGCCAATATTACTATGTCTTTAGGATGTTACTAACTAGGTTTAGTTTTGGTAGCGGGGTTAGATATTTTAAAATAAAATTATTCCAACTTATCAATACTAATTGGTCATCATTTTTGTTTATTAATATGAAGGATAGTGAGTCAGTACATCATTTTTGTAATATTTTGTTTTTTTTTCTTTTGTTTCATGTACTCTGTACTTTTTATTTGGATTTAATAAAAATTTTGAAAGTAGGAGGAAATCCACAGGCCAGGCAGCATCCGTGGAGAAAAGCAAGCTGTCAACGTAAGGATTAGGACACTTTGGAAACCGAAATAAACATCTCTCCGTCGGGTAATTGAACCCCGGTCTCCCGCGTGACAGGCGGGGATACTACCGATGAACTGTTATCCGGTTGTCAGGGTACAGGAGAAGTCAAAGAGTCATCTCGAATGTGTTCGTTGACAGTAAAACCGGCTCCTTTCAGACACCCACCCCACTGTCTGACTGGAGAGGTCTCAGGACTCGCCAGTGAAACAGTCACTTGGGTTCAAGGACCGGCCGGAGGTGAGGCTCCCATTAGGGCCTAACTGCATGTGGTTGAAAGGGATATTGCTAATCAGGATTTATTTTCCCATTTACTGATGAGAGAGGCAGGAAACAATTTGTCGCTTTTCGACCTTTTCAGGATCGACTCTCATATCGTCCGATCCGGGCTGAATCGTCACCGCGCGCTGTGTGACTCCGGCCTGTTGGAGGGTGGCGACATCGACTGGACGGAACAGGGACTGCAGCCGAATGAGGAATGACGCGTCAGAAAGCAGAGCCGGGACTGGTGGTTGAGTCACAGGTCAAACAGCAATGGAAGCGGTTTAGTACACGAAAGGCCTGCGCATTAGTGAGGCGATCGTGGTATAGTGGTGAGCATAGCTGCTTCCCAAGCAGTTGACCAGGGTTCGATTCCCGGCCATCGCAGGTTCCAGAGTTTTAATCTCCCGACATCGAGACTGTCACAAGTAAATCTCTCACAGGACAAAGATCTGCAGAGGTCTCGAGTTCTCTACTTCTGCTAATCCGTGGGTAACTTGCTGAATTCATTTCGTTCGATGAGTGACGGTTAGAGAGATCCCATCGCCGCCGCTTACTGTGAGCAGGTCTATGCGTCAGGGAAGCAATTTCCGTCCCTCATCTTTCCCAGTAAATTGATGAACGGATGTTGCAGCTTCCGATTCTTACGCTGTCGATATTCCCATAGCAAACTAGTTCACATGTGGTCGCCCCATTCCTGGAAGGATATGGAGGCTTTGGAAAGACTGCATAAGAGATTTACCAGGACGTTGCCTGGATTAGCGGCTATGAGCTATTAGGAGAGATTGGACAAACTTGTGTTGTTTTCCCTGGAGCATGAGAGGCATAGATAACGCAGGCATACAGATATATTTCCTAAGGTAGAAATGTCAAATACTTGAAGGCTTGCGTTTAAGGTGTGAGCTTACGTTTAAATCAGTTGCATGCTGCAAGTGATGCAGTGGAGGATGACCCGGGGATACTTTAGTCACCCCGCCGGACACCACGCAACGGCTTCACCCACACCTCGTGGTGGCTCATTTTGTTCAATCCAGAGGTCTCATTAACGTCGCAAGCCTATCACTGTAACAGCATAAATGCAGAATTCCTTCAGTGTTGTATGGCCAGCAGCGCACTTTGTCCCTTTGTGACCCCCTGGATGCAGTTTGTTGGCCCGAAACGTTGGCAATTCCTTTCCGCCCACAGATGATTCCTGACCCACTGAGTCCCTCCAGCAGAGAACATAGGACCATGCAGCACAGGAACAGGACCTTCGGCCCACAATGCTGTGCCGAACTATTTAAATCAGTAATCAAATTCCCAAGTAATCTCATCCCTTCAGCCTACACATTTCCTGCACATCTACGCTCCTATCGAAGAGCCCCTTGGACGCCTCGATCGTTTTTGCCACCACCAGCCCGGGCAGCGCATTCCACCCCCCCCCCCCCCCGCCACCTCTCTCTGTGTAAAAAAAAACATAATGCATAGCTTCTTTGAGCCTACCCGCTCTCAACTTAAATGCATGCATGCTGGTATTCGACAAGGTAAAGTTAAGAGGCGCATCTCTGGCAGTTGGCGATGCAATATTACAGGTGATTTATCCATGTCAGATGTCACTTTTCCAGCTCTCTGTGGTTCGACACAACATCAGGTTTGGATTATCACAGTCCGACTCCGTTATGAGGTCAGTCAGAATTCTTTGTAGGAACTTGTTCAAAGTTCAAGATCTCTAAAGATGCCGGGGATTGAACCCGGGACCTCATACATGCAAAGAATGCGCTCTCCGACTGGGCTACATCCCCACTGCCGCTCCACAATTTCAGAAGTCCGCTCTTTTCTGGGTCTCACCCGTTGAGCATAAAACAGAGGTATCGGAACACAGAGAACAAGGCTGGAACTGGCCATTCGGCCCTTCCCGCTCCACCATTCAGTGCGACCCTGGCTCATCATCCAAGTTCAACCCCCTGTTCTGCTCTCTCCCCACACGCAGTAAAAACCTTTTGGGGCAGATGCCATTTAGAATAAAATCAAACCAAGACATTAGACCTGGCAAGTCCGTTAGGTCCAAGGATGTCACCGGAGGAAACACGCACATCCCGTTGAAAGGGAAGCACAGACTCTCGACGTGAGACCCCGCTGGAAGCGCTCCCACTGAGCCCAGTCAGGCAGCAGCAGGGAGCACCCGCCTCGGGACAGCGTAGTGTTACCCAGCTAAGAATGACACGCACAGCAAAAGCTGCCGGATCGCCAGCGTCCCTGGGTGGGCTCGAACCACCAACCTTTCGGTTAACAGCCGAACGCGCTGACCGATTGCGCCACAGAGACACCCTAAAGAAAGCAGAAGTGAATGGCCCATTCCCGGGTTTGGAGGCGATGACCAGGGATCGGGGCTGGGACCAGGCTTTTCACAATCTGCAACAATGGTTTGGATCAGTAAGTCACAGAAAATATAAAACAGAAAACGGTAGAAACACTCAGTACGTCGAGAAACATCTGTGAAGAGAGAAACAGAAGTAATGTTTCTGGTCGGAAATAGGGTCAGGAGTGACCAGGCCCACTGCAACGGAGAGAATTTCCAGGTCAACGTCCAAAATTCATAACGGAAGCATTGAAACGTAGTAAAAACAGTGCTATTTATTACATGGAATTTCACTCCGGGACCAAACAATCAACAACCCCTCATAATTACACCTGTTTCTCCGGCTGGACTCGCTGCTCTCGGAGTCAGCAGGATTCGAACCTCCACTGCGAAACCACAACCGATTTCTAGTGCATCGCCTTAACCATTCGGCCACGACTACCGCGCTCCCCACAGCCCGGCAGCCAGAAGGACATTGGCCATGGGCTGGGATCAGCGTGTCCCGGGACGGACGGGGACAGCACTTATCCCGGAGTCAGAGAAACAGGACTGATCCTGAACTATAAGCAGGAACTGCTGGAAACACAGGTCAGGCAGCGTTTGTGGAGAAACAGAGTTAACGTTTCAGGTCGATGAGCTTTCACTCTGAACTCCGTGTGGGCAGCTGGACGGAGTCAGAGCGGGACAGGGTTTCCTCACCCTGTCACCACACCCCCAGACCTCACAATTTGCTCAGTCTCTGACTGTGGGCATCAGCAGCAGGGCAGCGGTTATTGCCTTTCCCCAGTTGCCCTGGAGAAGGTGGTGCCGGGCCTCCTCCCTGGGCCGCTGTGCTCCGTGTGGTGAGGGAGCTCTCAGTGACGGGGCTCCAGGATCCTGACCAGGCTCCCAGGCAGTTATGGTGATGGGGAACTCTGCAGGGTGGCCTGGGCGGGGCGGCCGGGCCGGATTCACTCTCCTCCTCCTTTCTGATCAACCGACAGGCTTGTTGTGCCGCTTCAGACGTCATTCACCAGGTAACCCCATTGGTGTGGGCTGGAGCCACATACAGTCCACAGCGGGTGAGGACGGCGGGTTTCCTTCCCCCGGCACCCGGGATTCATCAGGTGGGAGAGACTGAGTTCGATTGGCGGGGTTGAGCTTACGTCTCGTTTCTTGTAAACGGGCATTGACCTGACACTTCTGTCTTCTCTCTCCATGGGCGCTGCGTGACCTGCTGAGTTGTAGAGCATGTTTTGCTGTCATGTCTAATTTCCAGCAACCTCAGTATTAATGGGCTGTTTGGACCCGACACTGCATATGCAAGGGCGGACATGGACTGGGGCGAGACTGACATCGGTGCGTTAAATTCTTCTCGGACTTGCACAAGTGTATTTTAATGAGTATTAAGGGGGTGTAGGAGCCTTGGTGTTCAAGTACAGAGACCCTTAACGTGACAACAATGCAAATAAGGGTGCGACACATCCAAACGAGGGAGCTCCTTCATGAGGCGGTGCATGGAATTTAACAGCAGGGTGGCTTTCTTCCAAACATGTTAGAGTTTGAGTCGGCCCATGCTGGAGGGCTGCGTGTGGTTCTGTTCGCCACACTACAGGGACGGCCAGATTTTGCGAGAGAGTATACAGAGGAGATTCACCCTGATGTCTCTTCCGTTATAAAGGTTGTTCCCTTTGGAACAGCGGAGATTGCGACGTGATGTAATTGGGGTGCGTGAACTGACAAAGGACATAGGAAGAGTAGACAGGGAGAAGTCGTTCTCGTTGGCGATGAGACTAAACCAGAGTATGTGGACTGGAGGTGAATTATCGGAAAACGATGGGAGGACTGAACACCGAGGGAACAGGGAATATGGCCTGAGACCGAAGAGGGAATTCCAACGTCCAGTGCGCACGCTCAGGGAACAAGCGGGAATATTCTTGTGGAACAGGGAGAGTGACTGAGGCTGTGAATGAAGACATGACATCGGTCTGTGCAGAAGAAGGGGACGGAGTCTCTGTCGGGAACGGAGGGGGTGTGAGGAGAGAGATTCCACAAGGTAAACATAGACACGAGCGAGTGGTGAATAGTCGGACGTCACTCAGTGTGAGCACATCATCTGGGACATGCCGGGCATCTGTAGACATACAGTTTCCTGTAGGCATCTGGAATAGAGAGAGAGTGAGAGCTGGAAAATGCGTTGGTCTTTTCATTGATTGACCGGGAAAAGATGAGGGATGAGAATTATATCCCTGATCTGCTTTCAAGAAGTGACGAACTAATCTCGCTTACCCTCATTACCGACCTCAATTTTTGAAACAAAATGGAGGAATTTTTACTCGGAAATTAAACCCTGACCTTGCTGACGCGGCGGGTCTCATCTTTTGCAGTTTCAGATGCGCTCAATTTAAATGTCTCCTCCGTTGCAGTTCCTGTTCCGTCCACCTGATGTCCCCATCCTCCAACAGACTGCATTTTCACAACGTAGGGGAATTATTCAGCTGGGAGTCGAAATCTGCAACAGCCGATGAGCTGTGAATAGAGGTTTATGTAACTCACATCAGCTGTGAATCAATCAAAACTCTACCTTTTCAATGATACACAGTTTACCCCCAAATTAAGTCACACTCCCGGCAAGTCTCTCAGAGGAGAGGTTTCTAACAATACCCCAGAGCACTCCGATCTCACAATAGTCACGATGTTTCTGTCGCTGGCCAAGTTTAGTTTCTGGTCAATGGTTAACACCAGGGGTTTTGATGTTCGGGGACTCAGTGATTGTGAAACAAAGGAATGCCAATGTTGAATGGTTGAACCCTCTCCTGTCGGTGATGGTCAGTGCCTGGAACTTCTGTTGCGAGCACATGACTTGTGATTGGTCAGCCCATCCCCGGATGTCTTGGGATGTTTCGTTTGCGGGGAATGGGAAGATAACGAAATCATCAGTGATCATCGTCACTTATGATGGAAGGAAAGACGTTGATGAAACAGCTGAATGTGGCTGAGCCTGGGGGATAAATCCTGCAGTGATGTCCTGCGGCTGGGTTGATGGACAGCTGACAACTACAACAGTTTTGCACTGTGCGGGAGATAACTCTGACCCTTGCAGTATCTTCCTGTTGGTTCCCGTTAATTCCAGTTTTATCAACACTTGTTGATGCCGCGCTTTGTCAAAGACTCCATTCTTTTCAACTGTGGACACCCTCTGAGTTATACTGGAGGAAGTCATGTTGATAACAGTCAATAATTGTTGGTGACGTTCCAAAAATCTTTGGACTCTGGAACAGTTCCCTCATGTACAGGTCACTTTTGTCCCACAGAGATCCCAGTGGTCCACACATCTGAATCCCTCCCCCTGCATTAACTCTTCAGCCGCGAATTTGTCTGCCATATCGCCCTGCTCTTACCCTCAATCGCTGTGGCACGGCGAGTAATACAGATATTACTACCCTTAACGTCCTCCTTTTCATCCTGTTTCCTAACTCCCGATATTTACTCTGCAGGAGCTCATCCTTTTTCTGCCTGTGTCATTAATCCCATTGTGTGCAATAACTCTTGGCTGCTCACCCTCCCTCCTGGGAATGTTTGCAACCGCTCACAGGCATCCTCGACCCTGGCACCAGCGAGGCATCACACCATCCTCGACTACGTTTTACGGCCACAGGATTTCCTGTCTGCCCTCTAACTCTCTGGTCTACTATCACTATTGTGGTTCTGTTTTCACCCGTCCTTGCTGCGCTTCAGAGCCAGTCGTGGTGCCTCAGTGGGTCGACACTCTCTGAAGTTCAGTGAACGAGAGGTGATCTCATTGCCACTCACATTCTCTGGAACCAGAGTAATAAATGTCTTTATCCGCCCAAATACTGGAAATCCCATTTCAGTGAGAAGCTGTGACCTGTTGCTCCGGAATCCACAGCTCCGACAGACACTCTGGGCTGATGTACTCCAACAGGCTCTGATTTATACAGAGGGTCAGTCTCCAGTGACACAGTTATACACCTGACCATTGTTCTTAGTTACAATCACTTGAACAAACACATTATATCAACACTACTACATCTAGTGCAAATATTGTGGCGATTTAACACAAATACGTCAACGTCCCCGGCATTACCTCAGCGTTTTCTCTTTTCCAAATAATGTCAGTAGATTTGATCACACATGACTGATCGTTTTCCGGAGGCCTCTGTATTTGCAGCTTTTACACTGTTGTATTGGAAACTGATTCGTCCATATTTGTAACTGATTTCTCCCACATATACAGTGAATCCAGCGACCCAGGTGTGCAGGTTCCAGCAGTGACCCCTGTCTTCTGCCCCTGCAGTTTCCCAGTGAGAACTCCTTCCTTCAGCTCCTTTCTGGCCGCACACCAAACCTCCACCCTCAGGAAGGGTAACAGATCCAAAACACCACTCTCCCTGCCCAGCAGACCACAGGTCCAGTTCCCCATCACCGCCTCCTTCACTCCCTCTGTTATCTGAAGATATTTTCTTTGCACAGATATTCATTGTTGTCTGACATGCAGCAATGTTTCAAGATTTTCCTCACAATGTAGCTCATTTTGTATTTCCTGAGTGTGTCATGTTCTAAGTAGTTGATAACTGTGTAACGGCCCTGGCTAATGTGTAACTGTAACACATATGGAATGACCAGGTTGAGCGTTAAAGATATTCTCCGCCAAGTACGGATTCCGCGCTGTATACAGACGTCTTATTGTGCTGTTTGTCTGCTCGCTGTGACCATTTGCCCGGTATCCCTGTGCTGAAGTGCTGGTCCTGTGGTGCAGAAGCGCCGCTGCACGGATGGTTCCCAGAAAGTGCGCAAGGCTACACTGTGGCGTTTGCAGTGTTCGGAGCCTTTGCTGCTGAGAGAATGAAGGTCACATTCCCAGTGTGTTCCGGGTTGGACTGTTCGTCGGACATATGAAGGAGGAATTTGCGTACACGTGACGCTACAGTATTGTGCGAAAGAGTCGAGTTGGAAAATCGGTAATAACAACGCAAATTGCAGAAAGTTTAAGTCCTGGACCTCTAGGGCATCTGCTAAGCAACGCAACACTATACTTTATGAAATACCCTCTCTGCTAGCAACCTGTTAGCTGCCCACTTAGCACCCGTGCGGAATCTCCTCTGAAGCTCCTCCAGCACTATCACATTCATCGCATATCGGGGCACCCAGCACCGCACACAGGATTCCGGCTGTGCATGGACTCCTGGTTTATTAGCTGTAACATAAACCCCTTATTCGAAAACTCCATGTCACGACAATTCAAAGCAAGTCGTATGCACATAGCGTCTGAAAAAGTGAGCCAATCTTTGCACAATGGAGAAATTCCGACAACACTCTGACAGTTAGCTCAGCGCAGACCGGCAATGGTGTAATGAATGGTTCCATCAACATTAATTCGACGAATGCCCTCTTCTCATCCCCACGGTGATCGTTTTTATTCCATTTTTCCAGGTGGTTGACCGCATGACCGTCCGTTCCTGGCAGAGGGAAGGCGGATAAGCAACAGGTTGCAAAAATAGGAAGCGTCAGTTGGGTGAGCAGCCGGTCGGGTGGAGGTGGCGGAGCAGATGTCGTATTGTCCCTCCACATGAGTTTGCAGAGTTATAGAGAGATGGAGGAATGGGGATTGAAAGCAGAAAGGAATCTTTAGTGTTTCAGTATCCTTCATCCATTGTGGGGCAGATGGGGGGATGACTGGTGAGACTGGCCGGGCTGTGGACAAAATACATGAAGCAGGGCCTTGGATAAGCAAACATATGAAGGGTCAGGGGCAGTGGATGAACCGGATATCCATCGGTGTTGGTGAGGCAGGGTGTGGGAAAGACACGGGTTTGCTCCATCGACCTGGAAATTATGAGCCCAGCCACAGTCCACTCTCCTGTCTCAATTAACCCCTCAGCAACAACCTGGTCAACCAGTTATTTCAACTTCGCCACAGCCGCCGTACATATGTGGGATTCACGGACTGTGTTTCTGTATTGTTTTCTGTAATCCAATGCCCAGACTCCTCCTCAGATAACGCGTGTGTTCCCACACTCAGCCGCTACATCCATCCTCACCATCTGCAATGGGGCGTGCACACCACCACAGCACCAAACTGGAAACCCATGATCACCGCACACAGGCAGAGGCACAGACACGCACACACATACGACCAATAGGATGGAAACACTGAGACACAGAGCCTGAAAAAGCAAAGAGACAGAAAGCTCCGACAGGAACTGAGAAGGTGAAACGTGCAACAATGAGCGGCTCTCTTTACAATTTCTCTTCAGCTGTGCTATACCTCCATCCATAAATGTAACCGATTTAACATCCCTCTATCAATATCCGGAATACCTCAACCCACGGGTGCTTAAACAATATACAGTGGCTTGCAAAAGTTTGGGCACCCCTGGTCAAAATTTCTGTTACTGTGAATAATTGAGTAGATGAATTGATCTCCAAATGTCATAAAGTTAAAGATGACACCATTTGAAGCAAGATTCGTGTATTATTTTTGTTTTGTACAATTTTAGATTGAATAAAGAAAAGGAGCACAATGCAGAAGTTTGGGAACCCCAAGAGATTTGAGCTCTCAGATAACTTTTACCAGGGTCTCAGACCTTCATTGGCTTGTTAAGGCTATGGCTTTTTCACAGTCATCGTTAGGAAAGGCCAGGTGATGCAAATTTCAAAGCTTCATAAATACCCTGACTCCTCAAACCTTGTCCCAACAATCACCAGCCATGGGTTCCTCTAAGCAGCTGCCTAGCACTCTGAACATTAAAATAAATGATGCCCACAAAGCAGAAGAAGGCTATAAGAAGACAAAAAATCATTTTCAGGTGGCCGTTTCCTAAGTTCGTAATGTAATTAAGAAATGGCAGTTAACGGGAACGGTGGAGGTCAAGTTGAGGTCCGGAGGACCAAGAAAACTTTCCGAGAGAACTGCTCGTAGGCTTGCTAGAAAGGCAAATCGAAACCCCCGTTTGAGTGCAAAAGACCGTCGGGAAGACTTAGCAGACTCTGAAGTGGTGGTGCACTGTTCTCCTGTGCAGCGACTCCTGTACAAATATGACCTTCGTGGAAGAGTCATCGGAAGAAAACCTTTCCTGTGTCCTCACCACAAAATTCAGCGTCAGAAGTTTGCAAAGGAACATCTAAAACAAGCCTGATGCAGTTTGGAAACAAGTCGTGGGGACTGATGAAGTTAAAATAGAACTTTTTGGCCGCAATGAGCAAAGGTATGTTAGGAGAAAAAAGGGTGCAGTTCCTGTCCCCACATTATGCGGAGGACGTGGTTATATCGGGATATGTTTAGAGAAGATTCACCGAGATGTCGCCGACCATGTGCCATTTGTTTTATAAGGTGATATTGGCTCGGCTGTCTTGTTTTTCTTCCAGCGGAGGAGGCTGAGGGATGTGGGGCCGGTTTGATATGCACAAATTATGGCGATAATAGGTAGATAATAGGACGTGTTTCACACAGCGAGATATATAAAGCGAGAGGGCACATGTTTAATCCGCAGAAGTGAGGTGATGCTGGCGGAGAGTCTAAATAAGACCAAGGAGGACACATTCAAAGGTAGAGCATGAAGAACAAAGGAGCCGAGGGAAATCGGAGAGCATTTGGACAGGTCCCTGAATGTAGGGGGACAGGTCGGGCAGTCATCAGTTAAGGAGGCGGATGGGAGACTTGCCTCTGTTGGCTGAAGGCACAGAATGCCAGAGCAGGGAGCTCTGCTGGAACTGGAGAAACACAGCTTCACCACAGCTGGAGCTCTGTGTGCAGTCCTGTCACCACACCAGAAGAACATCCAGACACACCGACATCCGAATTCGGAGCAGGAGTCCCCACTCAGCCACACAAGCGCACTCCTCCATTCAGTCAGATGAGCCATCTTCTCATTTGGAACCGACCTCCACGTTCCCATGTACCCGCGGTTATCTTCCACTCCCCGATTATCAAGTATCTGTCGACAGCAGCCTGAAGGATATTCAAACCTCGGCATCCATGTCCCTTAGCGGAAGAGAGTTCCGTGGTGTAACGAACGACTGAGGGAAAATATTTCACACTTAACTAATGAATGCCCACTTATTTTGGACAGGAACCACAAGTTATAGATTCTCCCCCCAGTGGAAACATTCTTCCAATGTATCTCATTTCAAGACTCTTATTGATCCCATGTATTTTCAAAAATTAACCACTTCGTCTTCTGAACACTGACGGATAAAAACCCAAACTCTCTGACTCTATTAAATAAAATAACCTTTGTATTCCTGTTATTAGTCGAGTCAACCGTTGCCTGAATTGACTTCAACAGGATAATATCCTGAAATAAAGTAATGCTTCGTTTGCTCCCGACACGGACTCCACAGTCCTCGACAGAACTGCAACAGTAACTTATTTTTATGGATTCAATTCTACTGTCGAAATTTTATGCATTCTGATAAGTGGAATGTTTGGAGAAAAAAGGGCGCAGAATTTCATGAAAAGAACACCTCTCCAACTGTTAAGCACAGGGATGGATCGATCATGCTTTGGGCTTGTGTTGCAGCCAGTGACACGTGGAACATTTCACTGGTAGAGGGAAGAATGATTTCAATTAAATACCAGCACATTCTGGAAGCAAAGATTGCACCGTTCGTAAAAAAAGCTGAAGATGAAAAGAGGATGGATTCTACAACAGGATGACGATCCTAAACACACCTCAAAATCCACAATGGACTATCTCAAGAGACACAAGCTGAAGGTTTTGCCATGGCCCTCACAGTCCCCCGACCTAAACATCATCGAAAATCTGTGGATAGACCTCAAAAGAGCAGTGCATGCAAGGCGGCCCAAAAAAGAATGGGCAAAAAAACCCCCAAACAAGAATTGAAAGACTCTTAGCGGGCTACAGAAAGCGTTTACAAGCTGCGACAGTTGCCAAAGGGAGTGTTACAAAGAACTGACCATGCAGGGTGCCCAAACTTTTGCTTCGGACCCTTTTCAGTTTTGTTATTTTGAAATTGTAGAAAATGGAAATAAAAAAGCAAGCTTGCTTAAAATATTAAAGGCATGTGTCATCTTTAACTTTTTGCCTTTTGGAAATCAGGTCATCTTTTACTCGCTTAGCTCTTCACTGTAACAGAAATTTTGACCAGGGGTGCCCAAACTTTCTCACGTCGCTGTTAGTGTGATGGAATTGCCGTTTCTGATCACGCGCCATTGAAGCTATCAATCAAATTGCTGGACGGAGCCTCTGGTGCCAGACAATGGCGATTCAATCCTTCTCTACTTCAGGATGAAAACATTGTTAATTATATTAAAGAACAGATTTCCTTTTTTTTCTCAACTAATTCCAAGGCAGAATTTTCCAGTGGGATGTTATGGGATACTTTTAAAGCTTATGTCCAGTTCATACTGTGCTGGATTGAAAAAAACAAACTAATAATGAATTACGTATATTGGCTGATGATATTAAAGAAATCGATAAAAATACTTTCTTAATCTCAATTTGGAGCTTTATAAAAAGAGAATTGAACTTCAATTGCAACATAGTTTATTATTAACATCTCCAGTTGAAAATCAGCTACTCAAAACTAGGAGTCAGTTTTATATACATGGTGATAAATCTGGTAAATTATTGGCCAACCAATTGAAAGCTGCTGAAACTAAACGCCAGATGATTAAAGTTCGTAAAAGAGATGGTAATTGAACTGTTGACCTTGATCAAATTAATAAATCTTCTCAGGAATTTTATACTTCTTGATATCAATCAGAATTTCCCGAGAATTCTACATAAATGCATGAATTTTTAAGGAAATTCAAGATTCCGAAGTTATCACTTAATGAACGTTTAATATTAGATGCACCCATTTTGGGGAAAGAAATAAAGAAAGTAGTTTCTTCAATGAATTCAGGTAAAACACTTGGTCCCAATGGGTGTACAGTTGATTTTTTAATTTCTTTTTCCGATCTTCTTTCTCCTTGGTTATGTAAAATTTTTAAAGATGCCCTATTAGTAGATAAATTACCACAATCCTTTTATGTGGCATCTATCCCTTTAATTCTTAAAAAGGGATAAAGATCCTACTGAATATGCATCTTACAGACCTATCTCTTTATTGTATGTGGACTCCATTTTTTTTCCAAAATATTGGCTTCTAGACTGGAAAAGGTACTTCCACAAATTATTTCTGATGACCAGACAGGATTTATTAACAATCAGTATTTGCATTTTAATATTAGGAGGTTAATGAATGTTGTATATACCCCTTCACCTACAATTCCAGGATGTGTTATCTCGCTTGATGCCGAAAAGGCGGTGGACAGAGTCGAATGGTAATATTTATTTAACACGTTTGAGAAATTAAATTTTAGCCCAAATTTTATATCTGTGATTAAATGGATATATCATACATCTTTGGCTTCAATACTTACTAATAATCAGGGATCCCCATTTTCCGGCTTTTTTGATATTGCCTTGGAGCCCTTGGCAATTACCTTTCGGGACTCTTCTAACATATTTGGTATTACTCGTGGAAATGGGACGCATAAGATATCACTATATGCAGATGACCTGTTACTTTGTATCTCTAACCCTGAGAAATCCATTCCTGCAGCATTATCGCTGCTTGCTCAGTTTAGTGTTTTTTTCTGGTTATGGATTAAATCTGAACAAAAATGAACTTTGAAATCTGAATAAGAAATTAACTTTTAAACTTTGAATTGATCATGTTAAACCATTGTTCACTAAATGGTCCCCATTGTCTCCATCATTGATTGGTCGAATCAATGTGGTTAAGATGAATATTTTACGAATTTTTTTGTATTTATTCCAGGCAGTTCCAACTTTCATCTCGAAATCATTTTTTGATAAGAACCCAAGGTTAAGTAAGAAATATTTACTGAAACTAAAACAGGATGGCTGTATGGCTTTGCCTAATTTTAGATATTGCTACTGGGCAATTAATATTAGATATTTCATTTCCTGGACACAAGATTTAGATGTAATTCAATGTCCCCCATGAGTATATCTTGATCATGAGTCCGTGCACGGGTTTTCATTAGCTTCTATTTTAGGAGCCTCGCTCGCTTTTGCACTTACTAAATTGAGTAAACAAATGATTAACCCAATAACAAAACATACAACACGAATATGCTTGCAATTTCATAATTATTTTGGATTGAATAAATTCATTTTATCAAGTCCTATCCAATCCATTTTTTTCTTTCAACCATCCAGAACTGATTTAGCTTTTTCTTTATAGAAAATGTAGGGAATAATATGTTTTCGTGATCTATTCATTGATAATTCATTTTTTGTCTTTTGAACAGTAGTCTAATAAATACAACTTGCCTAGATCACATTTTTTTCGATATTTACAGATTAGATTCGTTTTAAAAGTTATTTTACCTACCTTTCTCATCCCACATAAAATTTAATTATAGAAAAAAAATAAGATTTAATCCTTATAAGGGCTCGATAGTAACAATTTATGATCTGATTATGAAAAAAACCGTCTAGACACTTGATAAAATGAAGAATGAATGGGAAAGAGAACAGATACTTTTACCTATGAAGACATGGAAGAAAATTCTCCAATTATTTAATACATCTTCAATGTGTACTGGACATTCTTTGATACAGTTTAAGGTCGTTTATATGACCCTTATGTCTAAGGATAAATTAGCCCGTTTTTGTCACCATATAATTCCTATATGTGAGAGATGTAATTCGGAGGTGGCTTCCCTGACACATATGCTTTGGTCCTGCCCTCTTTTGGAAAAATATTGGAAAGACATTTTTAATATTATCTCAATTGCATTGAACATTGATTTACAACCTCATCCTATTACGGCAATTTTTGGGTTACCAATGATGGATTCCGGCCATCTATCCGCTTTTGCTTGTCGTATGTGTTACATTAATGGCCAAAAGATCCATCCTATTTAAAGAGAAGGATCCTATACCTCCTACCACATTTCAATGGTTTCCTCAAACTATAACATGTTTAAACTTAGAAAAAATTAGGAGTGGCACTGTTGATCCTTCGCTTAAATTTGAGGAAATGTGGAGCCCATTTATTCAGTATCTCCATATGCTGTCAGCAGACCTTTTTCCAATCTTTTTCCATAACCTTCTATTTGAATATAAAGGAGCGGAGCTAACGACATTTTTTTTAGCCGAACAAATAAGAGTCCAGCTTTTTTTTTGAAGTTTTTAGTTTGTTTTTGTTTATTTTTTTGAATTCTGGTGTTCTCTTTCCACATAATTAAATTTCTTTTCAAATTAATTTGTATCATATTCACTTAGTAAGAGATTTGGAGGTTCCGATTATATATTTTCTTCCCTGTGTTTGTATAAGTCAACTGTTATCATCGTAATCCCGATCTCTTCACACCATATGTGGAATCACTATTGCTATGTGTATTAATTTGAAATTTAATACAAAGATTGAAGAAGAAGCTGCCTGATCTGCTGAGAATCTCAGGCATTCTCAGATTTCCAACTTCTGCAATATTTTGTTTCCGAACCCCACATTCCGTTAGCCCTGATGTTGTGTAGCGACCTTTTAGTAAGTTGAGTTATAAAAACAATTTAAAGATCTGCTTTACCTGTCACCCATCCCTCCTGTGACTGGGCTTCACCCGTCAGACCAGCTCCAGTGTCCCTCTTTAGACAAACCATGGGAAGGCAGCCACTACAGAGGAGACACGACATGACCTTATGTTCCTGCAGCGCACTGAACGGGACAGAACATTCCGGGACATATCCTGGAAGGAACATAAGGTACATGATTGAAACCACGAGAGATGCCCCCTTTAACATGTCTGACGAGTTCTTGGCTGACTTTACAGCTTTTAATGGACGTCACACGGTGGAACAAATGGCACAGAGTTGGGAAGGTTTGGGGTGTTGGGGTGAAACAAGCTCGCCCTTGTTTCCTCACAGTATGGTCGGCAGTCTCGGTGGGATCAGCTGCACCAGTGGTCAAGAGGGAAGAACTGTAGAAACGATCTTTTCACCAGAGATTTCCCTCAAAGATCAGCCTCCTGCCCCGATAAACGTCCGAACATGAGGAACCGTTACTGCCCACATCTCAGGAAGCAGTTGACCGCTGATGACAAACACCCTTCCCCCAACACACACGCACTGAAATGTGAATTCAGCGCTGCTGGTTGGACCTGGGGTGAGTCTGTCATTGTTCTCATTCGGGCAGAAGCTCCAGCGGCCAGGACATTGTCTGATCCTGTCACCACCCATCCCCTTCCCCACCGTCAGCCCAGCCACCAGGCACCGAGCGACAAGGAAACAGACACAGGGCGGAAGAGATTTTATTCATTTATTTCCAGTTTCTGTGAACAACAGGCTTGATATTTGATTCACGGTCGGGATGAGGTCACAACGCGCTGTTCTCTGATAAACTACAGGTCCAGGATTACCACAATTCACAATGTCATGGCGATGTCGTTCAGAGTGTATCCATGTGAAGAGTTGGTAACATTTGGCGAGGGCTGGGATGTATAACTGTCACCCCTGGATAACCCGCAGCAAACGCAGCTGCAACTGGTGAACATCTGTTTGGGAATCGGGGATATTTATAACGAGGCCGGGTCTGCAGCTGTTTCTATGATTTGATTAATTTCACAATGAGATTCACTGGGTATTTCACTGTGTTCTTCAACTGCTTTCGGAACTTCCTCTGTGTCACGACATAAATCCCTGTGTTGGTGCAGGTGCTGCAGCATCAATGCTACTAAAGAGAAATCACTGTCCGCGCTGTACTGAGCACCTGTAACATGCTGAAACACAATATAGACAACTAATGTGCTCCACAACAGTATGAAACTGCCCGATATGCTGAAGAGTAAAACGATAGATTTCCTTTGGTTCTCCATCTCCGGGTCCTTGTCATTTTCTCCGCTACTGTGGACCCGGAGCTCCCTGCGGATTCTACTGGATACTAAAATGTACCTGGCGGTCAGTGAATTCACCAGCAATAACAAAAAGAATGGGAGACAAGGTGTGACAGTAAATATCAACAACTCAAATGACGCCCATGAGGGTAAATGTAAGAATGTCCATTTCCAGACACACCCATGGGGTACGTTGTTGATGATATGTGCTGGGTCCAATGTAAGATACCAGGGGATGCTTAGTAAACAGCTCAGCACACTCACCATCCCGATAACAACAGTCGCCATTCTCTCCGTGCAATATTTTGCCCTCAGCGTCCGGCAACAGATGGCCACAAACCGATCAAAGGTGAAGCCCACTGTGAACCAGACAGAGCTCACAGTGGTTGCACACAGCAGGACATAGTTAAGGGAGCAGACGGGGGTGACGGTCATGAATGAAAGTGGGAGATACATTTCACCGGTGGCCCTGACGATGACGTCAGTGATGACGACCAGGAGGTCCGCCGCTGCCATTCCCACCAGGTAGCGAGTGACACATTTGGAGAGACCGCACTTCCCTCGGAAATAATGTTTCCCTGAGATCAACAACAATAACTGCTGAAATAATTCCTGGCTTACACTGAGAATGGAGTTTGCAGAATAAAAGTGGGAATACAATCATTCATCCTGGGAAGCTGAGGACAAACAAACCGTCATTCTGTACAACACCAGGAACCCGGGTTCGATCCCCTCCTCCAATGCTGACTGACTGGGTGGAATTTCCACCTACTCCAGATGACCCATTAGCTTTCCCGCGGGGCTCCGGTTTCCTGCAGCATCCCAGAGACGTTTCAGTGTGTTAACAGGCTGCTGTAAATTCCCCCACAGTGCAGGGTGATGACAAGAGGACCACCACGGATGGGTGGGGACTTGAGGGGGAATAGCTGCAGCACTGAGATAAATGAGAAAGGGGAAGTGGCTGACGGGATTCTGCTTTTCAGAGTCAATGGTGAATGTGCCATGGGGAGAATTTCCACCTACTCCAGATGACCCATTAGCTTTCCCGCGGGGCTCCGGTTTCCTGCAGCATCCCAGAGACGTTTCAGTGTGTTAACAGGCTGCTGTAAATTCCCCCACAGTGCAGGGTGATGACAAGAGGACCACCACGGATGGGTGGGGACTTGAGGGGGAATAAGCTGCAGCACTGAGATAAATGAGAAAGGGAAGTGGCTGACGGGATTCTGCTTTTCAGAGTCAATGGATTGAATGGTCTGCCTCTGTGTCGTAATAAATGCCAAAAATAAAATGCCATTATTAGAGAACAGACACGGTTGGGGGCAAAGAACAAAATGCTCGAATCAGCAAACCAAATTTGTGGAGCACAGGAACAGTAACTGATGCAATAACTGTGCTGACAACCGCTTCC
The DNA here is from genome assembly GCF_009764475.1 of Pristis pectinata. NCBI lineage: Eukaryota > Metazoa > Chordata > Chondrichthyes > Rhinopristiformes > Pristidae > Pristis > Pristis pectinata. The sequence continues at coordinate 52,507 of NW_026262477.1, forward strand.
CCACGCGGTTCCATTTGAAATCCCTTCAATGGTTTGAAGAATTTCACAAGACTGTTCACAGGACATTCACACTTCAGCAACCCAACTGCGACATCAAACTACGCAGTTTCAAATGGACTTTCTGATGAGCCAGCCCAACTGCACTTTCAGAGACCCCTCAAACTCTTCACTGCACTGATCAGCTGCTCTTGGGACCAGCGGTGAATCAGGACACCAAACACGGTGTTGGTGCCCTTTGCTCAGGAGATGAGCGTCATTATACTTGTCGCCGATTGCATTAAGGGCTGAGGGTCGGATGGAGGAAAGAGCATAACACATCCCACTATTGCACTTCATGACAATACAAACTGACAGATATAGTGAAGAGAAAAAAGATACATTTCCTACGGCCCCACATTTCAGGAGGTTTGACTATCTTCTGAAAAGAGAGAACCAGAGCCTACTACGGACTCACAGGTCAGACACAACAATTATGAAGCTGCAATTGTTGAGGGTACTGGGTCTGTACAGGGCTGTGGAGAGACTGATTACTGACAGGACAGAGCACAATCACAGGGAAGGCTGCGACAAGGAAACCCACCCAAGGCAGTGTGTAAGATCAACTGCAGGTGGACAGGGCAGGGGAAAGTTGCAGTGGTGACCAGGCAGTGTGACAGCGCAGTGGGGACCGGGCAGGATGAAGGTGCTGTGGGGACCGGGCAGGATGAAGGTGCTGTGGGGACCGGGCAGGATGAAGGTGCTGTGGGGACCGGGCAGGATGAAGGTGCTGTGGGGACCGGGCAGGATGAAGGAGCTGTGGGGACCTGGCAGGATGAAGGTGCTGTGGGGACCGGGCAGGATGAAGGAGCAGTGGGAACCTGGCAGGGTGAAGGAGCAGTGGGAACCTGGCAGGGTGAAGGAGCAGTGGGAACCTGGCAGGGTGAAGGAGCAGTGGGAACCTGGCAGGGTGAAGGAGCAGTGGGAACCTGGCAGGGTGAAGGAGCAGTGGGAACCTGGCAGGGTGAAGGAGCAGTGGGAACCTGGCAGGGTGAAGGAGCAGTGGGAACCTGGCAGGGTGAAGGAGCAGTGGGGCCAGGGCATGTTGAAGATACAATGGGGACAGTGCGGGGTGAAGGTGCAGTGGGGACCGGGCTGGGAGAATGTGCTGTGGGGACCAGACAGGGTAAAGGTGCAGTGGGGACCAGGCAGTGCGATGGTGCCGTGGCGACCAGATGGCGCAGCGGTGATGTGGTGACCGGGCACTGTGATGGTGCTGTGGTGACTGGGCACTGTGATGGTCACATGGCGACCGGGCAGTGTAATGGTGACATGGGGAATGGGTGGTGTGATGGTGACATGGTGACCGGGCGGTGTGATGGTGGTGAGGTGACTGGGCACTGTGATAGTGCTGTGGTGACTGGGCGCTATGATAGTGAGGTGGCAACCGGGTGGTGTGATGGTGACATGGCGACCGGGCGGTGTGATGGTGACATGGGGAATGGGTGGTGTGATGGTGACATGGGGAATGGGCGGTGTGATGGTGACATGGGGAATGGGCGGTGTGACGGTGCTGTGGTAACTGGGCGCTGTGATGGTGAGGTGGTGACCGGGTGGTGTGATGGTGAGGTGGCAACCGGACAGTGTGATGCTGCCGTGGGGAACGGGTGGTGTGATGGTGATGAGGCGACCGGGCCGTGTGATGGTGACGAGGCGACAGGGCAGTGCGATGGTGATGTGGGGACCGGGCGTGTGATGGTGACATGGGGCCGGGCTGGGTAAAGGTGCAGTGGGGGCTGGGCCAGGTGCAGGTGCAGTGGAGACCAGATAGGGTTAAGGCATCGTGGTTATTGGGCAGGGTGAAGGTACAGTGTGGAGCAGGCAGGGTGAAGTTTCAGTTGGGATGGGGCAGGGTGAAGTTTCAGTGGGGACAGGGCTTGGTGAAGGTCCAGTGGGAACTCGGTAGGATGAAGGTGCAGTGGGAACTCAGCAATGTGAAGGTGCAGTGGGGATGGGGCAGAGTGAATGTGCAGTGAGGACGTGGCAGGGAGAAGTTGCAGTGGGGACCGGGCAGAGTGGAAGCGCAGTGAGGATGGGGCATGGTGAAGGTACGGTGGAGACTGGACAGGGTGAAGTTGTTGTGGGGACCCTGCAGGACAAATGGGCAGTGGGGACCGGGCTGGGTGAAGGTGCCGTCGGGACCGGGCAGTGGGAAGGAGCAGTGGACCAGGCAGGGTGAGGGTGCAGTGGGGACCGGGCAGGGTAAAGGAGAAGTGGGGACCGGGGCAGAGTAAAGGACCATAGAACAAGGCAGTGAGAATATTCAGTAAGGTATTAGCAGAGTGAAGCTGAACAGTGGATGGAGCAGGGAGACTGTGCTGTGGTCCGCAGATGCTGATGGTGTATTTGCATGCAGGCAGGTTGAACGTCCAGTGCAAGCCTACAGTGTGAAGCAGCAGTAGTTCTGGGCAACGTGGTGATGCAGGTGGGACTGAACGTGAGTGTGAATGACATTTCCTTCCCTCCCCTCTTATCTCTCTGCAAATTCCTCCCTTGATTGTGCACCATCTACCTTGGCCAGCAATTGTTACCTGTAGCTCAATGAAGTGTTTCCACACGTCCTGTTCCAACGAAAACATCTGTTCTCTCTAGTCATTCCTTATCGCTCCCTCTTCCATGCAGAATAACAGGCGGGTACACCTCCTCTGCCCACCCTCCAGTGAAATCGTATTATTGCTGTCATGCGGAGCCCACAACTCTCAGTGATACTCAAACTGTGACCAAACTGATGTGATAACCACCTCAAACATTGTATCTCCACTCTGTTGTGAGAAAGAAGAGTGCCCGTATGCATTTTACACACCTGACTGACCTTCCTCCTCCTTTGTAAACCTGTGGACACAGAATGCACAATAGTTCTGATCAACAGACCGCAACCAGTGAGGATAGACAGCAATACCTCCAGCTCGATTACTCTCAACACTGGTGCCCCACAAGGCTGCGTCCTCAGCCATCTAATCTACTGCGTATACACTCATGACTGTGTGGCCAGATTCTGCTCTAACTCCATCTAAAAGTTTGCCAATGATACCACCATCGTGGGCCCTATCTCAAATAATGATGAGTCAGAGTACAGGAAGGAGATAGAGAGCTCAGTGTCATAGTGCCATGACAACAAACTTTCCCTCAAGATTCAGCAAAACAAAGGAGCTGGTCAGTGACTTCAGGAAAGTGGGCAGTGTACATGCACCTGTCTTTATCAATATTGCTGAGGTCGAGAGGGTTGAAAGCTTCAAGGTCCCAACAGCGAACATCACCAATAGCCTGTCCTGGTCCAACCACGTGGATGCCATGGCCAAGAAAGCTCACCAGCACCTCTACTTCCTCAGGAGGCTAAAGAAATTTTGCATGACCCCTTTGACACTCACCAACTTTTATCAATGCACCAAAGAAAGCGTCCTATCTGGCTTGGTACGACAAATGCTCTGCCCAGGACTGCAAGAAACTGAAGAGAGTTGTGGACACAGCCCAGTGAGTCACAGAAACTAGCCTCCGCTCCATGGATTCTGTCTGTCTCTATCTTTGTCTTGGTGAAGCAGCCGGCATAATCAAAGACCCCACACACCTGGGTCATTCCCTCTTCTCTGCTCTCCCATCCCATAGAAGATACAGCAACCTGAGGTCACATACCACCAGGCTCAAGGACAGCTTCTGTCCCACTGTGATAAGACTGTTGAACGGTTCCCTTATACGATGAGATGGACTATTGACCTCACAATCTACCTTGTTGTGACCTTGCACCTTATTGTCTACCTGCAATGCACTTCCCTGTAGGTGTGGCACTTTACTCTGTGCTCTGCTATTGCTGTGACCTGTACTAACTCACTACACACTGTCCTAACTCAATATATCTGCACAAACAGGATCTGTACAGACAGGATGCAATGAAAGTTTTTCACTGAAACTCGATACAAGTGAAAATAATAAACCAATACCTCTCCAGTTGAGAGAATGACTTACGTTTAAGTAGAACATAGTGATGGACTCAGCCTTTCGGCTCACGTACACGTCAGTTCATCCCGGATTCTGCAATTCATCCACATGTATTATGTAATTTACAACAGTGAAGTAGCCACCAACTTACATTCCTTTGAGTGGTTTGCGGAAATGCTGCACAATGTTATCCCAGACTTTGATACGGCAACTTCCCAGCTGCATCAAAGACACATCCCAATTTACACAGATTGTTTAACTCCCTGTCCGTGAACCCTGCTGCCACCCTCTTTACCATGGACATTGGAAGCCCATACACAAACATAGAAACAGACAGGGGCTTGAAGGCTGTCAAAAATATCCAAGGAATAAACACTGACACCGACAGACCAGATGAAGCTTTGGTCAAACTAACATACTGGGTCCTGACAAAGAATGACTTTGAATTCAATGACGAATGCTACTTACGTCAAAGGGACAGCAACGGGGAAGACTTATGCCCCGGTTCATGTCAACAGATCTCTGGTAGTCGGGGAAGAGATGCTCTTCCAGAAGAGACCCAGGTGACAATTGTGTTATTACAGTTACCTCGATGACATTTGGGGAGTGCGGACACATTCAAAAATGGATTCACGTAGGCATTCAAATCTCGGAAAACCAGCACCCAAAGTCAAAGCCATAACAACCAAAGAGAAAGTTGACTTTCTGGACACCGCCATTTTTAAATTGGCATCAGAAAATGAGGGCCACAAATTCACCATTCAACAATTTTTGAAAACAACAGAAACACACACCCTGTTGCACACTGCAAGCCACCATTCAGAACACACATTCTGAGGCAGAGTAAATGACAACAGACTCACTTTCATCACATTTGTATCAAGTGGGAGGACCTCAACCACTCAACTTCTGCACATTTTTCAGACTTCACAACATCACCGTGGACTTCACAACATGAGCAAGACATCACGCAGACAAAGGAGCTCAACTCTCCGTTCAACGGCAACGTCATCTCACCCAGTTCCACACATCCCCTGTGTCCCACCCATTGCCCCCACTTCCTCTGCCACTCCCCTTTCTCAGTGCTCATCAAGCGACTTTGACCTGAATCCTTCACTGTTCCTCATTCTACAGGTGACGCCTGACCTGCTGAGCTTTGCCAGCAGTCCAGGATATTATTACAGACCAGCGGGGATTTATCCCGGGATGTGGAAATATTCTGCACTGCCTGTGAATAAAGAAAGTGGATGGAAGGTAAACTCAAGCGTGTCTCCGGCAGCCGAGTGACAGCGCCTGTCTCACACCCGGGCGGGAGCATTAATGGCTGATCTCCAGTCCCTGAGAGAGAAAGGAAGTCAGTGACAGCAGGTTAGTGTCCCTCAGTGCTGGAACAGCCGGGAGACCCAGGGACACCCATCCTGGGTTATTTCACAGTGTATTTCACAGACTGGGACCATCAGCGTGTTCCCCCTCTCTGCCCACACACCCAGAATGTACACTGTAAACTCACACTTTCACTGCTGACCTTACACATCACACTGTAATACCTTTAACAGTCAAAATACAACAGGGTAACTACGCCTGAGATCACAGTTTGAATGAAGACACCGGGTTAAATTAAACGCAACAGTAGGATTGAGCAAATCTTACCCACAGAATTATACAACAATGTAACAGGTCATTAATGTGACCCAGGTCCATCACCAGCACCTACAGAGTTAACAGACATGAACAGGGTGAGGATCTGTGTGGATCTACGCACCGGGAACACCGACAGCTGCCAGAACTGGATAGTAAATGGCCAGGACTTGTTCAAGTATCCGGGCTCCCATGTTTAAGGAGAAGTGGTGATTCCCCTCTTGATGCAACATGCCAGGCCCACTGCCAAACCAGTGCTGAGATGTTCACGGCAGCTCTTGTTATAGAGCAGGGAACTCTCCAGTGGCACCAGTCTCCTGATCATTGGCATTAGTTACACTCACTGAACAACCAGGTTAAATCAGCTGCTCCCAGAATAGCGCTGCTGTGGGAATTCTAGACTGAAAGTGACATGCCAAAGTTCAGAATGTAATCTGTGGCAGAGAGCACTGGGTAAAGTGTACAGGGAAGCCACATAGGGAAGGGATCACTGAGGATCCCGGGGCTTCACTATTTGGGGCCAATACTGTTTCTGACTGTGTCCTGCTCGGGCCACACTGGGCTCTGAGGTCTGCAGTGACTGAGTTTGAATGAACCCATTGTAGTGCTGCAACTGTGGGAATGTGTAACCAGGGGACGGATGTAGGAACAAAGTTGAAGGTAAAATGAGGACAATGTTGGTAAATCCCACATCACATGATTAACTTCCCACAGCGAGGGAAGGACGGCTGCCACCCTTCCCTTGCCTGGTTCATGTGATTCCAGTCCCACCAATGCGGTTGTCCCTGCAGTGCCTGTGCCAGGCCACTGGTTGTAGCGAGACCCGAGGGAGGAAGGTGGCCATGTTCACAGGGCTGTCGGGAATGTGAGACACAGGGTTGTCCGAGGGCAAAGTGTGTGGGTGAGGGTCTTGGGGGAGGTCTGTGTGGATGGCTCCTGGTCTCGCCTGTGTGAAAGGTGTTTAACCTGGTACACTGAGCCCTGGGTATCAGTGAGGAGGACCAGAGAGTGACACGACTGTGTGTGCTGCTGACCTGTGCTGCTCTGAGCCCTGAATGAACCCAAGAGGTCCCATCAGATTTATAAATTCATCCATTCATAAACATGTACAGGATGGAAACAAGCCTTTTGGCACAACTTGTCTGTGCTGGCCAAGGTGGCCTTGTGCACCAATTCCATTTCCCTGCGTTTGGTCCATATTCCCCAAAAACTTTCATCTCCCCGTCCCTGTCCATGTGTTTGCTTTAACCGTGTCATTGTATCTGCCTCTACCACCTCCTCTGACAGCTCGTTTCATTCACCCATTGACCCACCAATCTCTGTGTGGAACCCTCATCCCTCAGACTCCCAATGAATATTTCCCCTCCTCCCTTCACTCTGTGCCCTCTACATTTAGACTCCCCCACTCTGGGGAGAAGACAGTGACTCTGCCCCTCATAATTTTACAAACCTCTGTAAGGTCAACCTCAGCCGCTTTCACTCCAGGGAAACAGTCTCAGCCGATCCAATCCCTCAAACCCTCTAATCCGGGAAACATCCCTGTGCAGCTTTCCTGCCCCCTCCCCATTTTACTCACCTCCTTCCTACAGCATCGGACTGGAGCTTCACACAACACCTCACACCAACACCTTGCAGAACTGGAACATGAGGTCCCACCTCCGGCACTGACTGCCTCTGTTGATGAAGGCAAGCATTCCATGTGCCTTCTTCAAACCCCTGCTTACCTATGTTGCCACCTGCAGGGAACTATGTACCTGTACCTGTGGGTCTCTCTGTTCATCAACACCAGCCGGGGCAATGCCATTCACCATGGGTGTCCCAGCATGCTTTAAATCCCCAAACAATGCACCATTTTGCACGTGTCTGAATTAAATTCCACCTGGCATGTCTTTTCCCACTTTACCAGTTGATCAGTGTCCTGTTGTAACTTCAGACAACATTCCTCACTGTCCACGACACCACCAATTGTGGAGCCATCTGTGAACTTACTGATCACACCCCCAACATTCTGCTCCAAACATGAATACAGATGACCAACAACAGGGGAGCCACACCCGTCCCTGCCACACGTCACTGGCCACAGGCCTCCAATCTGAAACACAACCCTCCCCTCCCACCCCTGCCTCCTTCCACCAAGTCAGTGTTGTATCCATTCAGTAGATCACCTTCTGTCCCATGTGACCTCACCTTCCCGTCCAGCCTACCAGGCAGGACATTTTCAGGGCCTTGTCAAAAGACATGTGGTCAACTTTTACCAGCCTGTCTTCATCAAAACTCAGTCAAATTTGTGAGACGTTATTCCCCACTGACAAAGCAATGCTGACTGTCCATGCCCAGTCCCTGCCTTTCCAAATGCTGGGAGATCCTCTCCCTCAGAATCCCCTCCAGTAACATTCCCACCACTGATGTGAGGCTCACCACCCTGTAGTTATCTGGCTTGTCCTTGCAGCCTTCTTCAATAAAGCACAGCATTATCCACCCCCCTGTTTTCCAGTACTTCACCGATGGTTAAAGATGATACAACATTCTCTGCCAGAGCGCCAGCAATGTCCTCACCTACTTCCCACAACATCCTCATATAGAGATACTAGGGTTTCTCCAGATCATCTGCACCTTCACTTTCATTTTGTCCATGTGTTTCAGGATATCACTGTCCCCTTCAATCTGTTCACCAACTCCCATGTCTTCCTCTGCAGTAAATAAAGATGACCAGTGTCCATGTAAAAACTCACTCATGTCCTGTGGCTCCACATATAGACAACAACACTGGTCCCTACAGGGACCTATCCCCTCCCATGTTGCCCATTTGCTCTGAATATACTCACAGAAACCTTCAGGACTCCCTGTTACATTATTGGCCAGGGATATCTCGTGTCCTCTCTTTGCTTTTATAACTTTGTAGCGGTTGCTACCGCGGAATAAAACAAGACTCACTCGGAGGATTGCCAAACAGAACTGGTTTATTTTCCCGCCTTGTGCGGGCCCTTTAAGGGAGAAAAACTCCCGCCCAAAAAACCGGCAATGACGTAAGTCCTACGTCATCAGGACTTTCCCGCGCGCGGGTTCTCCCCGTCGCTCAGAAAGACGAGGCCCGCCGCCATCTTGGGCCTCGTCGCTCCGACGCCGCGCGACCCGACTGCCGAGCCGGTTCGCCCGACTAGACGGTGAGTCGCCACAACTTCCCTTTTAAGTATACTCCTACATTTCTTATCCTCCTCCAGGGATTTACTTCATCTGAGCATCTAAACCTGATGTGTGTCTCCTTGTGTTTTGCTGACCAGATCCTCAATATCCATTATGAATCTAATTCCCTTCCCTCACCCTGCCAGCCTTGCCATTCACTCCAACAGGGACACTTTGGCCCTGAGTGTCCTCTCCCACCTTTAAAGACTCCCAGTTGCTGGAAATCCTTTGACCTGTAAACAGACTCTCCCAATCAACCTTGCAAGTTTCTGTCTCATGACATCAAAATTTGCCTCTCCCCAATTTTAATTCATGGACTAGCCCTATCTTTTCCCATCACTATTTAAACTATAATGGGATTATGGTAACTGGCCCCACAGTGCACCCCCACTGACACGTCAGTCACTGCCCAGCATTATGTCCCAGGAGAAGGTTGTGTGTTGCCCCCTCTATGGGAGGAACATCTTCACGTTGCTTGAAAACACTTTCCTGGACCCACTCAACATATGTTGCCCCATCTCATCCCTTCACACTGCGGCCACCCCAGTCAGTATTAGGGAAGTTATAATCACCGACGTAAACCTGTTTATTTCCCTCCACAGATGCTGCCTGACCTGCTGAGTTCCTCCAGCACGATTTGTGTTTTACTGTCACTGCCTATTATTCCGACAGCTGTCTGCAATAACCCTACACATTCCCTCCTCTAGATTCTGCTGGCTATTGGCAGGAGTGGGTGGAGGTGGGCAGGGAATGGACATCTCATCATCCCATCAAAGTGAGCACACCATTCTGATTTTTATGTTCTACACATTTTGCTTCACTGGACTTGCTGGATTATCTTCTCTAAGTACCACTGTGATGTTCTCCTGATCAAAACTGCAACTTGCCTCCACCTCTCTCATACCCCAAGCATCCCGGCACATTGAGCTGCCTGCCCCGCCCTGTAACAGCTATAACACAATAATCCCATGTGCCTACACATGCCCTGGGTTCACTTGCCCAACCCGTCATTAACATCAACACAGTTTAGGCCATCAGACCCTCCTCACTCGCTGCCTTGCCCCTGCCTGTCCCGTCTCTTTGTCTCGCTCACTGCAACCTCCAGATTTGCTTCGTCCTTCCCATCTGCCACATTCATACTTTGGATCCCAGCCCTGGACATGACCAATTTATACCCTGACAAATCCCCCGCCACATGATTCAACACCTCCAGTTCAGGTGCAACCTGTCCCTCTTGTACAGGGCACCTCAGCCACAGGTGAGATCCCAATGGTCCAAGATGCTGACCCCTTCCCTCCTGTACCAGCTCCTCAGCCACAAACTCACCTGCCCTGTGCTTCTGTTCCTCCCCTCACCAGCAGGTGGCACCGGCAGTGATCCAGAGATTACAGCCCTTCAGCTCCTGCGTCTGAACCTTCTGCCTCACTCCCCATATTCACTCTGCAGGACCCCATCCCTTTTCCTCCATGTCATTGGTGCTAATGTGCACAACAACCTCCGGCTGCTCACCCTCCCCCTTGAGAATGTTCTGGAACAGCTCAGACATGTCACTGACCCTGGCACCCGGGAGACAGCTCACCATCATGGAGCATCATTCATGGCCACAGATCTCCTGTCTGTCCCCCTCACTGTGGGGTATCCTCTCACTACAGCTCCCCTTGTCTCCACCCTCCCCTGCTGTACATCAGAGCCAGTCATTGTGCCACAGGCCTGGCTGCTGCTGCTCTCCTCTGAAAGGCCATCCACCCCAAAAGTTTGTCCCTCCAGTGCCCATTGAACAGGGGAATGGGTAAGGAGTCACATTCCTGGAAGCCCTCAGTGTTGTCCAGGCATCAGGAAGTATCTGAGATTGTGGCCCAAAGTGTCCCAGTGCTGCCTCCACCCACGGCTGCCCTCCACAGTGATGGGACATGGTGAACAACACTTGGGGGAGCGCTGGGCGGAGCGTAGACACCAGGTGCACTGTGGGGGGAGGATTTCACCCTCCCTGCAGAGAGCCGGCAGTCCCACCAGTGACTGAGCCGGACCACTACTGAAGGGTGTATCTGTCAGACGGCTCTAGAGCTGATGGAACAACTAACATGGGGGGTGGGAGGTCACTGACAGGTCCTGCTCCTTGCTGCACTGGTCACAGCTGCAGGTGTCCATGGTGACAGTGGTGAGGTGTCAACAGCTGAGACCTCAGTACCACCCAACACTGGGACTACGGTGGGTCCTGTCACTGAGAACTGATACGTCAGATGGATCAGTGACAGATCAGCAGCTCAGAGAACTGGGTCTCTGTGATGCTCCGTGTGTGGAAGCAAGAGCATCTGATCCCACCACAATCTGCACATTGTACTTGAAACAGAGAGACCAGTACAGCCGGGGAAAATAGTGCAGGGGACAGGTCAGTCTAATGCTCGACATTGTAGAGCAGGTATATCGACCAGGTCAAGTCAAACATTGCATCATCAGAAGACAGAGCAGTGGCGACCAAGAACAGGACCAAATGGACAATGATCATTCCATCCCCAGCACTGCATTGTGAGCAGACACAATAGGACATCCCCAGCAGTGCAGGAAAAGCATCAATCTGGTACAACACACAGTACAGAGTCAGGGTAGTACAACTGCCCACACGGTACTGTCAGAAAACAGGAAAATGGAACAGACACTGCTGTCTGAGAAGCACAGACAAAAAAGCAGATTGAGGGTTCAGCATTGGCCCACAAGGTTACAGAGCACTATACCCACAGCACTGAACTATAAGGGGACATACAAGTACACCCCAACACTGTAGTATGAAGGGACAGACCAGTACAGCACAAAAAAGGTACTGAATGGGGACAGATCAGGACACTCCCAACACTGTATTGTAACGCGACAGAATAGTACACATCAACACTGTACTGTAAGGGGACAGACCAGTACACCCCCAACACTGTACTGTAAGGGGATAGACCAGTACACCCCCAACACTGTACTGTAAGGGGATAGACCAGTACACCCCCAACACTGTACTGTAAGGGGATAGACCAGTACACCCCCAACACTGTACTGTCAGGGAACAGACCAGTACACCCCCAACACTGTACTGTAAGGGGACAGACCAGTACACCCCCAACACTGTACTGTAAGGGGACAGACCAGCACACCCCCAACACTGTACTGTAAGGGGACAGACAAGCACATTCCCAACACTGTACTGTAAGGGGACAGACCAGTACACCCCCAACACTGTACTGTAAGGGGACAGACCAGTACACCCCCAACACTGTACTGTAAGGGGACAGACCAGTACACCCCCAACACTGTACTGTAAGGGGACAGACCAGTACATCCCCAACACTCTACAGTAAGGGGACAGACCAGTACACTCCCAACACTGTACTCTAAGGGGACAGACCAGTACACCCCCAACACTCTACTGTAAGGGGACAGACCAGTACACACTCAACACTATACTGTAAGGACAAACCAATCCTTCTCCAAAACTGTACTGTAAGGGTTCGGACCAGTACTCTCCCAACACTGTACTGTAATGGGACAGACCAATAAATCCCCAACACTGTACTGTAAGGGGACAGACCAGTACACCCCCAACACTGTACTGTAAGGGGACAGACCAGTACATCCCCAACACTGTACTGTAAGGGGACAGACCAGTACACCCCCAACACTCTACTGTAAGTGGACAGACCAGTACACCCTCGACACTATACTGTAAGGACAAACCAATCCTTCTCCAAAACTGTTCTGTAAGGGTTCGGACCAGTACTCCCCCAACACGCTACTGTAATGGGACAGACCAATAAATCCCCAATGCTGTACTGTAAGGGGACAGACCAGTACACCCCCAACACTGTACTGTAAGGGGACAGACCAGTACACCCCCAACACTGTACTGTAAGGGGACAGACCAGTACACCCCCAACACTGTACTGTAAGGGGACAGACCAGTACACCCCCAACACTGTACTGTAAGGGGACAGACCAGTACACCCCCAACACTCTACTGTAAGGGGACAGACCAGTACACCCCCAACACTCTACTGTAAGGGGACAGACCAGTACACCCCCAACACTCTACTGTAAGTGGACAGACCAGTACACCCTCGACACTATACTGTAAGGACAAAGCAGTCCTTCTCCAAAACTGTACTGTAAGTGTTCGGACCAGTACTCCCCCAACACTGTACTGTAATGGGACAGACCAATAAATCCTCAACACTGTACTGTAAGGGGCCATACCAGTACTTCCCCAACACTGCACAATTTGCAGAAAGACTAGTACAGGCCTGTGGTACTATACTGTAACATAACATAGTAATCAATACTCCTCACTCCAAGGACACAGATCAATCCACCCATAGTATCCCACTGCAAGGACACAATTCTCTCCTACTGAGCACTTCACTGCAAGGACACTTGCCTCTTCCCCCACAGTAACAAAGGACACAAAGGGGCCCGGTGTATTGTGTCCAATTTCACTACCAATGGTATGATTTATAGACCACTGGTCAGGTGGGGGTCATCAGTTTATTCCACCCATTAGTGAAGTTGTGCTTGGCCACAGCTCCATGAGACTCTTGTCCATTCATACCCCTCTCCTGCCCCAGTGAAACAGTGATGTCAATGCCGCATGTGGTTTACACTTAGTATCAAAAGCATAGTTTGTAACACTATTTGCTTTAACAGAAGTAAAAGGAAAGCCAACCTGGGTTTCTGCACTTGTGGCATCAGTGAATGTATTTTCAGTGTTGTTGTGCAGAGGTTCAAGGAGGGGTGCTTGGTGTTGTCTTTTGTTCCCAGAGAGGTGCACACCACTGAAAAATAAATTGGAGCTAATTTTCACCAGGTTAATATAATTCAGCACTGTAACAGACAGGCACAACTTCTGATGGTGCCAGTTACTGTGCACTGGGGCCTTCAACTGAACACTGGATTTAATATCAGAAATTTGACCACACTTACAATAAAAATTGTAGTGTTTTGTTGAATACTATCCACTTGAAGTAACTTACTGTTAGGGTAAAGCTGAATACACACATATCACCTCACTGTAAGGTCACAATTGTGTCCAGGCACAGTAACTCATGGTAAGAACAAGCTCGATACACCCACACTCACTCACTGTATGGGCACAGCTGTATAAGCCCACGGTACATCACTGTAAGGACGTATTTCCATTCACCCCCTGCAACTCCCTGTAGGGTCACGGCTCTGTACATCTACTGGAGGTCACTGTACCAACACATCTCTTTTCACACACAGGACATCAGTGCAATGAAACAGCTGTGTATACCTGCACAATAATATTGCAGGGACACAGGCCTTTTCACCCACAGCACCTCAATGTGTAGACACAAATGGATACGCACACAAGACCTTGCTGAGCAGACACAGAAGTATACACACAGTACTCATGGTAGATACATACACACAGGGATTACCTCACTGTTCAAACACAGATGTACACAACTACAGTACCTCACTGTACAGACATGAATGTACACGCTCACAGTACCTCACACTACAGACACAACACTACACATCCACAGTACCTCACTAAACAGACACAGATGTGCACACACTGTCCCTCACTGTTTGCTGCTTTTTCAATGTACAGCACCCTGCTGAAAAACACGTCTCTTTACACCTTACAGCATGTACCTGACATCACCTCACTCTAACTATATAGTTTTATACTCCCACCATAACTTATTGCATTGACACAGTTCTATACACTCACTGTGCCTAATGATAAATATAAATCTCTTCACACACACAAAATCCCTCGGGAGAAGTCTGCTGATCATTAATGGAGTAACAGCTATTTGCTGTTGCTCCTACTCTATCTAACCTTTTCAACCCCGTTTGAAATCCTTTTTCCAACTGTGATATTACTCCACTATCACTTCAAGGGGTGCCAAAGGAACTAGAACTACCAAGGAAGATGACCCTCCTGCATCTTTGGAATCTATTTTACAATTGCTTGGTAAACATATAGATGATTTTTCCGAACAATTTTAGCAGCAATTTCAACAGCTTAATTCCAAGTTGGACTCAATTCAAAAACCTTACATGATCATGACGAACGAATTGCAGTGAATGAAGCGACTCTTTCGATTTTGAATGGGAAAATTGATGATTTAGTAAAGCTTTGTCAAAAGCAATCAAAGTCCAATGAGAAATTAACACAGAAGCTTATCGATTTAGATAACAGAAGTAGAAGAAACAATTTATGTATTCCGGGTCTTAAAGAATTGGGTGAAGGTAACCAGCCTACAGAATTCTTTGCATACCTTTTGGCTCAACTATTTCCTACTACTTTAAAATCTCTGCCTAAGGTTGATCCAGCACACAGATCACTGCTGTACAAACCTCCTATGGAAGACAGACCCAGGTCAGTGATTATTTGTCTGCATGACTTTCAAATTAGAGAGCTTCTAATTCATGACTCCTGAAGAGGAATGATTAATTACCAAGATTACAAGATCAGAATTGTTGAACATTGCTCACCCGAGGTGATGAATGAACACGTTAAATTTAAAAAGGTCATGTCAGAACTTTATAACAAAGGCTTCAAGCCTTCTCTTCATTCCCCTGCAAGGCTTAGAAATATTCTGAAAAATGGCTCGCAAAAGTAGTTTCATTTGGCTGAAGAGGCTCATGATTTTTGGGAAGCTGAGGATTAATTGAATGTACTTTTCTGCATGAATATTTATCGTTTTTACTCTTGGTAACCTCTGACTAATACCTTGAATGTCTCAGTCTTTTGATTTTTGATCTTTTTTGATATGTTACTTTACATATATTCTTTTGAGGTTTTTTATTAACAAGACTTAGTAAGGATACTTGTTATTTTATAAGTTCAAAATTGTGTTTTTTTTCAAGTTTACTCTTTTGACTGTGTTGGAATTACCTAACCTTGAAACACAGGGAGCAGGACTGCTTGGGTTAATACACTGTCTGTGGGATTAGCTGCCAGCCGTCTATTGGTCAGCTTTCTGTCTTTGGGTGGAGGGAGTTGGGATGGGTTCTCTCTTTGGAATCTGCTTTAGGCTCTCAGCCAAGTCTGTTGCTTGGTTACCTTATCTGGAAGTTCACTGTTTGGTTTCAATCTACATTCCAGTGGAGTTAGTTTATTATCCTTACTTTTTAATTGCATTTAAACAATATTAAAATGGATCAAATTATTAATTTACATAGCTTTAGCGTGAAAGGGTTAAATCACCCTGTGAAATGAAATAAGACTTTTCCCTATATTAAAAAATTCATTGTCCCAATTATCATTTTACAAGAAACTCGTAAACGTACTTGTGATATTTCACGCTTTTTCAGTTGATGGAAAGGGCTGCAGTTTCATTCCTCTTTCCAAGCTAAATCTAGGGGGAGGGTCTCAATTGTTGTGGATAATACAGTTTCATTTGTACAACACAAGGTAATAACTGATACTCATGGATGTTTTGTTTGGTATCAGGTCAATTAGATAATAGATTAATAGTATTTGCCAATATTTATGCCCCAAATACGGATGACCCGGGATTATTTGAATGATCTTTGGCACTCTTGCCAGATTTGAATCTTTATTCTCTGATTTTAGGAGACTTGAAATTTTGGTTAGATTCAAGATTAAATAGGTCATCTACTAAACCAGAAGCTCTTAATACATCAGCTTTATTTCGTCAATTGCTTTTAATGAAATTTGTCATTACTGATGTTTGGCATTTTTTACATCCAGAAGATAGGGAATATAAGTTTTTTTTTCTCACGTTCACCACACATATTCCAGGATTGACTTTTTTTTATTGACAGTCAAATGATTCCATCAGTTTGATGCAGTGAATATAAAGAGATTCCACTTTCATATCATTCTCTTGTGTTTTTATGTTTAAACCTCCCGGGACTCCCTCAAACAAATAGATTTTGGCATTTTAGCTTAACTTCGTTATGTGATAAAGACTTCTTAAAATTTTTGGAGAAACAAATTATTCTTTTGTTTAAAGAGAATATGCTGGGAGAGACTATCAGTCTTATTATATGGATGCGTTTAAAGCCTTTACTGGAGGACAATTTATCTCTTGTACGGTAAACATTCAGAAAAAACCTAACAGACAGTGAACTGATTTTGCTAAACAAGTCAAAATACTAGACCAAAAATATGCCTTGGAGCCTGTAGTAGGAAAGCACATGGCTGTCATGTGACATTAAAACACTGACCCCTCTGGTCAGAGGAAAGCATTGCCTATCAGATCGGAAGTGACACCAATGTCAGTCAAGGTTTGGCTCCACCCAACCCATCAAGTGTAAGCATAGGGATTGGCATTGGAGAGCACATTTGTTCCTGGGCCTGCCTGACCATTGGCCTTGGTAAACACATTTGTCCTTGACCCTTAAGCCATTGGCCTGTCTAAATTACCTGGTCTCACTCCACCCAGCCTTCCAGCACTATAAAGAATGCTGCACATTTCTGTCTCTCTCTCTCTCTCTCGACTGCCCAGGAATAGTGAAACAACACTGCAGAGACCATTGGTAAGAGTGTGCACCATCACGAGGTTTGGGAGTGTCTTAGTCAGATTCCAGGGAGTGTTAGAGCCAATGTTTGTCTAGGTAAAGGTGTTCAGGCATTGAAATGTTTATCTCTTGATAGGTTGTAACTTGTTCATTGTGTGTGTGTGTATCTCACCCTCATTGTGATTTCCCTTACTTTTGCGATCTCCTGTCTGTGTGTGTGTGAGTGTACAATCGTTCTCATTCATGCTGTTCCTGTGTTTGCCTTTGTGATTAAACAATTTTTAAGCTCCAAAGTCTGTGTCCAGAGTCCTCAATCTTTAAGATTCCCAAAGAACCTTTTTCACACAACAGATCCAGATCCTGCATTATACAAAAGGTGAGTCAAAATTAAAACTAAATATGATCTCCTTTTAACATATCTAATTGAGAGTCAACTTTTAAAAGATAAAAGTCAATTTTATATTCATGGAGATAAAAACAGGTAAATTACTGGCTAACTAAATAAAAACCTCTATTGCTAGATGGCAAATTAAAGCAATTTACAAAGCTAATGGTGAGAGGACAACTGATCATTTAGAAGTAAATGATACTTTTAGAGAATGTTATTCTAAACTTTATAGTTTTGATACTCCTAAAGACGATATTGTAATGAATAATTTTTTCAACCAATTAAACATTCCTACACTCTCTGCTGATAACTGAAAACAATTGGACTAATCTATTGCTTATGAGGAAATTGCCAAGGTGAAACATTCATTGCACTCTGGTAAGACTCTGGGTCCTGATGGAGTTCCTGGAGAATTTTATAAGGCCTTTGCCTCTTTGCTTATACCTGATTTATGTTCTGTTTTTTGGGACTCTTTTAAATTAGGTCGGTTAACACAATCCTTCAATGTATCTTCCATTTCACTTATTCTTAAGAAAAAGAAGAACCCAATGGAATCTTCTTCATACAGACCAATTTCTTTACTTAATGATGATGTTAAAATTTTATCTAAAGTTTTAGCTCATAGATTGGAAAATATTTTACCATGAATTATATCTGATGATCAGACTGGATTTATTACAAATCGCTATTCCCAGTTTAATATTCATCATTTACTGAATATTATCTACTC
The DNA here is from genome assembly GCF_009764475.1 of Pristis pectinata. Classification (NCBI taxonomy): domain Eukaryota; kingdom Metazoa; phylum Chordata; class Chondrichthyes; order Rhinopristiformes; family Pristidae; genus Pristis; species Pristis pectinata. Next base: position 70,914 of record NW_026262477.1, read on the forward strand.
TGCCTCTACGGAAATGTCAGAATGTGTGATATCTCTACATGCCGTGAAGGCCTTTGATCTGTTTGAATGGAGTTATTTATTTAAAACTTCAGAGAAATTTAACTTTGGGCCCGATTTCATTCAATGATTAAATTACTTTATTTATTCCCCTCTGCTCATGTTCTTACTAACTTTCAAAATTCTAAACCTTTTAAACTTCAATGTGGAACCAGACAGGGATGCCCTTTGAGCCCTTTGCTGTTCAATCTGGCTTTAGAACCCTTCAATATTGTTTTCTGAGAATCTAGAGATATTGCTGGTATCTTTAGAAGAGGTATTACCCACAAAGTTTTGCACTATGCTGATGATGTACTGCTTTTTATCTCTAATGTTGAGACCACCTATGCTTTCTCTACTTACCTGTTTTATTCATTTTTCAGGATATAAACTGAATTTATACAAGAGTGAACTTTTCCCTTTGAATAACCTGCTGCCATTTCATACTAACCTTCCTCTTAAAATTGGAAGAAATCATTCTACATATTTGGCTGTAACTATTACTAAAAATTATAAACACTTATTTAAAGAAAACTTTCTCACTTTATTGAACTATGTGAAAAGGGTTTTATCAAATTGGTCACCTCTCTCTATATCATTGATTGGCCAAGTTAATTCTATTAAGATGAATATTTTACCTAAATTGATATATTTATTTCAGGCCTGACATCTTCTTATTCCTAAATCCTTTTTGATTCTCTCAATTCAAATATAACTTCTAGAACATAGAACATAGAAAAACTACAGCACCATTCAGTCCCTTTGGCCCACAAAACTGTGTTGAACATGTCCCTACCCGAGAAATTATGAGGCTTACCCATTTTTCTCAGCTCCATGTACCTATCTAACAGTCTCTTAAAAGACCCTATCGTATCCACCTCCACCACTGTTGCCAGCAGTTCATTCCATGCACTCACCACTCTCTGAGTAAAAAACTTACCCCTGACATCTCCTCTATATCTAATCCCCAACACCTTAAACCTATGTCCTCCTGTGGCCACCATTTCAGCCCTGGGGAAAAGCCTCTGACTATCCACCTGATCAATGCCTCTCATAATCTTATACACTTCAATCAGTTCCCTCCTCATCCTCCGTCATTCCAAGGAGAAAAGGCCAAGTTCCCTCAACCTGTTTTCATAAGGCATGCTCCGCATTCCAGGCAGCACCCTAGTAAACCTCCTCTGCACCCTTTCTATGGCTTCCACATCCTTCCTGTAGTGAGGTGACCAGAACTGAGCACAGTGCTCCGTGGGGTCTACCCAGGGACCTATATGGCTGCAATAATACCTTTTGGCTCCTAAATTCAATTCCCTGATTGATGAAGGACAATACACCATATGCTGCCTTCACCACAGAGTCATCCTGCGCAGCTGCTTTGAGTGTCCTATGGACTCAGATCCCAAGATCCCTCTGATCCTCCACACTGGCGAGTCCTACCATTAAGACTATATTCTGCCATCATATTTGACCTACCAAAATGAACCACTTCACACTTGTCTGGGTTGAAATGCATCTGCCACTTCTCAGCCCAACATTGTATCCTATCTATGTCCCTCTGAGAGCCCTACAAACTACCCTACAACACCCACAACCTTTGTGTCATCTGCAAAGTTACTGACCCTCCCTTCCACTTCCTCATCCAGGACATCGATGAAAATCACAAAGAGCAAGGCCCCAGTCCCTGAGGTACATCACTGGTTACACATGGCCCCAGTCCCTGAGGTACATCACTGGTTACACATGGCCCCAGTCCCTGAGGTACATCACTGGTTACACATGGAAAAACAAACATCCTAGATTAAGTAAAGTTCACTTTCAGAAAGTTTAAACAAAATGGAGGTTTTGCCTGACCTAACTTTAGGATTTATCACTGGGCAGTGAATATACGAAATCTTACATTTTGGTTACATGACATTAATCATGAGGCTTATCCAGTATGGGGTTCTTTGGAAGATAACTGTGAAAAATGTTTCTATTATTTCTTTGCTTGGCTCTTCACTCCCTTTATCATTGAATAAACTAACTGCTGTTCTGCTAGTTAAACATGCTTTGAGGACTTGGCTGCAATTTAGAAAATATGATGGTTTATCGAGAATTTCTTTGTCCAGTCCCATTTTCACTAATTGTTTTCTTAAAGCTTCAAACACTGATGTAGTTTTTAAAGAGTGAGATAGATTGGGTCTTACTTGTTTTCAGGATGTGTTTGTTGGAGGAAATTTCCCTTTGTTTGAACAATTGCCAACTAAATATAGTTTACCAAAACCCCACTTTTTTCAATATTTACAAACCAGAGACTTCCTCCGATCTTAATTACATACATTCCCTACGAGTTCTGACAAGAACTTAGAAGATGTAATTTTTAATTTGAAGCCTTGTTATGATGGCTCAATATCTAATATTTATAGTAGGTTATTAGGAACAAGTAAGGTTCCCTTGGACAAAATCAAAAGTTTTTTGGGAACAAGATTTGCAAATTTCAATTTGAGGAAACTTGGAATGAAATTTTTAAATTGGTCAATACTTCATCATTAAGTGCTTATCACTCCCTCCTTCAGTTTAAAGTGCTCCATAGAGCTCACTTGTCCAAAGACAAGTATGGCATTTTCTCATTCTTGTGATAAATCCAATAATGGAGACGCTTCTTTAATCCACATGTTTTGGACCTGTTCAAGCTTTAAAAAATACTGGATAGAGGTATTTCAAACATTCTCTGTGCTTTTTAAAATCAATTTTAAGCCTAATCCTTTAACTGCATTATTTGGGATTGTTGGAGAAAAAGATACAACCGTGGAGACTTCTGATTTCTATGTATTGGCCTTTATTTCTCTTGTAGCCAGGAGGGTTGTGTTGCATAAATGGAAGGAAGTGACTCCGCCTACTCATGTTCAATGGTTACAGGATGTTATGTCAGACCTAAATTTAGAGAAGATCCGTTGTTCAACTCCTGAATCTAACTTAGACTTTCAAACCTTGTGGGGACCTTTTTTGAACTATTTTCAAAACCTTTGATCTGGTGTAAAGTACAGATATTGGCTGATATTATTATGTGTTAAGTGATTTTCTTTATCCTTCTTTATTTACCAAACAACTTTGGTCTTGGTCATGGGTTCAGATTTTTTTATATAATAAAATTATTCCAATGTAATTGTTACTAATTAACTATCATTTTGTTTATCAATATGGGGTGTTGTGATCTCAAGTCTGATTTAACACAGTGTATTTTGTTGGACTTTATCTGTTTTCTGATTTCTGTACTCTGTATTTTCTACGTGGGATCATTAAAAATATTGTAAAAAGAAATAAAATTCCTCACTGAGATCTCAGTTGTAAACACACTGAGCACCTCACTGCAACAACACAGCTCTTCAATCTGAGAAAGGACAAAGTCCTGTACACCCACAGTACATCATTGAACAGACAGGGTATGTACATTTACAGTACTTCACAGTAAGGCACAGCTCCATACACCAGCAGCATCTCTCTGTAAGAACACAGTGCTGAACAGCTACTGTACCCCACAGTAAGGGCACTGCTATTTATGCCCACTGAGCTTCACTGTAAAGACACAGTTCTGGACACAAATAGTCTGTCATTTTCAGGACATTTCCTGAGACACCCACATAACTGCACTGAAGTGATGCAGATCTCTGCACTCAGAGTGCTGCATTTTAACATACCCCTGCAGTAACTCACTGGACACAGACCCAAACAGCAAATTAGCTCACCCTATGGACACAGCTCCATACACACTGAGCACCTCACTGTGAGAGAACATTCCCGTATATACCTGCAGTAACATAATTCAAAGATGAAGCTCTGGGCACACATCATACCTCACAGTAAGGACATAGCTGAATACACCACAGTACCTCACTGGAAGGATACAACTCCACACAGCTGCAGTACCTCATGTACAGACACAGCCTGACACAGCAGCAGAATCACACTTCAAACATATGTTGGGGTTCAGTGCAGCTGCTCAGATTTCACCACAAATCCCCCAGTGCACTGACCACTGGTCAGTTGGTAGCCATCAGTTTATTCCTGCCATTGGTGAATTGCACTTGGTCACAGTTCCGAGGCTCTCATACATACAGAACTCACTCCTGCCCTGGTGTAACAGTTATGTCACAGCCGCATGAGTTCCACACTTTGTATCAGCAACACATTGTGTAAAGTTATATTTTAACTGAAACAATCAGCCAGGAATGTCAACCAGCTTCCTGCGGTTCTGTCCTCAGTGAATTGTTGCTGATGCATTCCTATCGCTGCAGTGCAGACCACAGTGCAGACAACCACATGTTGCCTTTTGTTCCCAGAGGGAACCGTTAACTAGGTTAATCTATTTTAATCATAGAAGCAGACAGGCAGAACTGTTCATGGAGCCACCTGCTGTACACTGCAGCCTGAATTGAGAAGCAGACAGAGATAAGAGATCGGGCCACATTTACAAAGCATTGTGGTGTCTGGCTGAATAAATAGAAAGCTGAAGTAACTCACTGTGAGGGCAAAGTTCAATACATGCACATCGCCGCACTGCAAGGTCACAGGATTTAAGAATCACAATAAATCATGGAGTGAACACCCACAGTACCTCACTGTAAGGACACAACCCCAGACACCCTCAGTACCTCACTGTAAGGACACATCCCCAGACACCCACAGTACCTCACTGAAAGGACACATCCCCAGACACCCACAGTACCTCACTGAAAGGACACATCCCCAGACACCCCTTGTACCCCACTGTAAGGACACATTCCCAGACACCCACTGTACTTCACTGTAAGGACATAACCCTCAACACACACAGTACTTCATTAGTCACCACAATACCTCCATATAAGGAAACAGCTCTAGATACCCTCAGGTCCTCAGTGAACTAAATAATTCACTGCAAAAACAAATCTATATTCCTTCAGAATACCTCACTCTAATAACACACACATGCACAAACTTCAAAGCAAATGCAAAGATCTGTTAATGCAGATCATCACACTCAAAGGACACAGCTGTATATAGATTAATCACCTCACTACAAGGACACAGCCCTTTGGACACTGATCCTCACTGTCAGGTCACCCCTCTATACACAATAATCATGTCAGTGAAATGACAACCCTCTGTACACACTGCTCCTCACTGTAAGGACACAGCTCTATACTCTGGCAGTAACTTACTGGAAGGACAAAGCTCTGTACGCTTGCAGTAACTCGCTGTAAGGACACAACTCTGTAGACCAGCAGTAACTCTGTGCAAGGATAAGCCTCTGTAGACCAGCATTAACTGAGTGAAGATCCCCTTGTGACAGTGTGGGGAGTGCACACTGTCTTCTTCCTATGGATGGGAAATAAAGGACAGGGAGGCAGAGGTTCAAGTTGAGAGTGGAGTGATTTATTGGGAACATAACAGGCAAGATTTTCTTTCAGACAGTGAACGATATATGGAATGAGAGCTGTGAGGGAAAGTGGCTGAGGCAGGTACATTCGCAACATTTTGAAGCTAATTTTCAATGTTAGCGTTTGAAATGAACATGAGCTCAATGTTGGACCTGTGGAGAGGAAAGGGTCAGAGGGATATGGGCCAAACGTGGGCATATACAATGAGCTAAGATGGGCACGCTGGACAGCATGGAACAGTCGGGCCGAATGGTCGGATGATTCAATGACACAATGAATCCATCAGTAATGGACTGCTCTGTACGCCTGTAGTAATGCACCACAGCAGGCCAGACTCACACACACACACACACAGTCACAGCAGCACTAACTCACAGCCAACACACCAGTACCAATTCATGTACAGAAACAGCAGCGAAGACCAGTACTAACTGACTGTATGTGAGAAACTCTATATTCAAGAAGAAACTCATTATAAAGACACAGCTCAGTACAGAAGCACCAAGCCAACATAGATTCAAAGACACATACACCAAGACTAGATCACCAACAGGACACATCACAATTCACTCCATTTACCCAGAGTAAGGAAACAGCCCAATAAAAACATTCAAAATCACAGCAAAGATACATTATTTTTGGAAAACAACTATATCACTGCAAGGACGCATTCCATACTCATGCACAACATCACTGGAGGACACTTTTCAAGACACGCGGAGTACATCACTTTGAGGACACATCCTCAGCACACATACAGCAGCACTGTAACAATACACTGTGGGAACACACAAAATATAATGCAAGAAGATATTCCACGATACAAATGGCATCAGTCTACGGTAAAAATTTATGCAGACACACAATGCTGTTCCAAGGATATTTTCCTCAGACACACAATCTAACAGTGAGGACACAGACCATTGCATGGACAATATTTAGCATTAAATGGATTCTTTCAATTGACACACAAAGAAATAATTTGACTCATCCTGCACACCCACAGTGCATCAGAGAAAGGATACATTCTGTACACCCACACTGCATCAGTGTAAAGACACATTCTGTACACCCACACTGCATCAGTGTAAGGACACATTCTATACACACACACTGCATCAGTGTAATGTCACATTCTGTACACACACCATG